>NC_057799.1:531831205-531834319 GCF_018294505.1 Triticum aestivum
CCCGCTGCTGCCGCCGCCGCTCGCCGCTGACGTTGCCTTGCACGCCGGATCTCGCCGTTGACCTCGCCGTCGATTTTCTACGGTTGACCGGTAAAAACCGCTAGGTTTTCCTCGGTTTTATTTCTGTTTTGTTTCGGTTTAGGTTAGATCGTTTTTATTAGGTTATTTAGCGAACGTTCACCGGTTTGATTGTTTTAACGAATGTTTTTCGTTTGTTTGTTCCTGTTAGAGAACGTTCATTCGTTAGGATTTTCTTTTTATTTTATTTTTTGGCTAGGGACCTATCCGCGAATACTTTTATCACAGATTAGTCCCTGATCTTCAAACCCTCGCTACTTTTTGCTCGTTTGTCCAAATCCAGCGAAACCAACGCCAAAATCTTCATCTTGTTCCCCTCTCTCCAGATAATCAACTTGAACATGGTTTTGACAAATTAAAATTTGGTTTCAAGCACATTTGAATCCGAACTTCTTTTGATCGTAGTTTGAGTTTCCTGACTCCGATTCGATTGATTCTTTTTGCAAATCGAAGCTTTTCTCTTGAGTTTTTAGTTTGGATCTTTTCTCTTGAGTTTTACCCTTGCATATTATGTTTTAGTGCTTATGTATGCTATTGTTTGTTCATGATAGAGTTTCCGGAGTGCGGGCTTGCTACTATGAGTCACTAGGGTTTTCAGATCGTAAGCAAGGCAAGTAACACTTTGATCATATCCCTTTATTACCCAGTTTTTTATGCATTAGTTTCAACCCTCAAACACTGCATGGTTAGGACTTGATAACATGTGGGTATCGGGAAGTAGTTGATGACGTAGAACCTATTGTCGTTTATTTCAAACCCTGGGTGTTACTACGTATTGCTCATAGACGTGGATTGGTTTGAGCGTATTCATGAAAGATGTGAGAGATTATTGTTAACTAAGGTTTAACTTAAGGTGGCTACTTTAATACACATCTGGGTGGATTGGTTGGGGCACCCTGGAGCACCCAGTGGTTGTCTGGACACCTGGAGCAATCCAACGTTATCCTAGGATATCTCGGAGTACCCGTGTGATCATCCTATGGTTTGCCAACCAGGCTCAAAGGGATCATAAGATTATTCATGCTAGAAACTTCCGTCTGCAGCCACAAGCCATTATGGGCTCTGGCATAGTTGAATAAGTTGTGGGAAAACTTTCCATGATGGGCTAGCAGATGTAGGGGATTGTAGGTGTACCGGCCTATCTATCGGTTAAGGGGACCTCTTTGGAAAGACTGTGTCTCGGTCATCCGTTCCTCAAACATCATGCAGTGCGAGAAATTCAATGGAAGAGATCGAGTCTTGTGGGGAAAAGTGCGCAAACCTCTACAGAGTGTATAAACTAATCATGGTTAGCCGTGTCCCCGGTTATGGACATCTTGAGTATCTGGTACTTGAATTATTGATTTGATCTCATCACTTTACTTAATTAATTTGTTGGGTTATAATTATTGTTTTGGGATTGAGTTGGAGGAACCTTCTCAATAACTTTCAACCAACTTGGTAGTTAAATAAAATATATTCCTTTATTGTAGGAAAAAACTAGCTTTATGCAAATGATAACCGTAGAGCCTCCACCAGCCATATATGCATGTAGTGGTAGCTGTTATTTGTTCATTGCTCTATAGTGTTATCTTGCCAGTATATTCCATATGCTGACCTACACAGGCTGCAATGTATTATGTTGCAGAGTTTTCAGACAAAGAGTAAGGTGCGCTAGGTCGTTGTCACGCACTCAGCTATGCCGTTGGAGTTGATGGACTCATTTATCTTCGAAGCTTCCGCTGTTATCTTATTTAGATGGCCTTCAGCCATATTATCGTAATAAGTTCTCTCTTTGAGACACTCGATGTAATAAGTGTGTGATTGAACTCTGTTATAAATCCTCAAGTACTGTGTGTGTCAGCATTACCGATCCAGGGATGACACTTATGCACAGAGATTTGACCGTCTGAGGTCTGATCGCTACAAGATGGTATCGGAGCACACGCTGACTGTAGGACGCGACCACTAAGATAAGCTATAGGACACTCTTCTCTAATCATTTGTGTCTCTTCTTCGTTTTCTACTCTATAGATGGCGGACCCAAGGAACAAGTTTGCTCCACCGGATGAAGACACACCTTTTGGACGACACATGAAGGAAGCCACTAGGTACCTGAACATTGGAATACCAAGCTTCGCCGGGACCTACACCGCCACTTTACCAGAAGAGGAGTGCTGGATGATTCGAGTTCATGTTCCAGGAAGGGCATTCTCGTCAGTTACTGAGCCCATAGAGTTTTCCTTTGATGCACCAACCTGGAGTCTAGGAAAGAGCATGGCAGCCCACATCGCCATGGGATGCATCGGCGAGGTATACCACAAGGATCTTAAGGACACCATGTACCAGATATGCGGACGCCGAGATGAGCAATGGGAGATGATTTGCACCAGGAGCGATAAATCCATTGCAGCCTACATACAGGAGTTAAACCAACACATTCATCGTCAGGAGAACCAGATGTGCGCCAGCATGATAGACATGAAGAAAGTGATGACCAGGAACATGGAGCTAGAAGAGGAACTCAAGTCTACACGCGATGGATACACTACAAAAAAGACACATCCGTGACATTTTGGGCCAAACGAATTTTTTTTCTGTCATACATATGACACTTCTATGACGATAATTATGACAAAACCCGGTATCATCATAGATGTGGTGGGCTCCTACTTCTATGACAAAAAATCATGACAGAAAATGGGCTTTTCGTCCTGGGCGGGCTGGAGACACAGCTGCATGACATTCTTTGGGCCGTCCATGACGGAAAAAACCCTGGTAGAAGTGAGGGCGAGGAAAATTTCGGGGAGTTCCCGGTTACAGTGGGAGGTCGGGGGCCGAGCGATGCACGTTTCTCTCGTACACGTACGCGCGTGTGTGCGAGGCGTTGGCTCTAACTGAACCCGAGCGAGGCGTTGGGCTCTAACTGAACCCGAGCGATTGCACTGCAGGCTACGTGTTACTAAACCCGAGCGATCGATCGATGGCTGTTAACTGAACCTGATCGAGCGATTCCTTCGCTACTGCTACTAACTAAAGCCGATCGATGCTGCCTCT
>NC_057799.1:531834975-531853092 GCF_018294505.1 Triticum aestivum
GGAGGCCCGTTTCCTCTGTTTTGCGGTACGCCACACCCCTCTCGATCAACAGGACCCCCGTTTCGACCGTAGGAGGTCCGTTTCCTCCGTTTTGCGGTACGCCACACTCCTCCCGATCAACAGGACCCCCGTTTCGACCGTAGGAGGTCCGTTTCCTCCGTTTTGCGGTACGCCACACCCCTCCCCATGAACATGACGCATTCCGTTGCCTCCCCATGAACACGACGCATTCCGTTGCCTCCCCATGAACACGACGACGACGCTGTTTCTCTGTTCTGACCCAGCCATGTCAACGAGCCCTCGCCGTACGTATGCGCGAGTAGGCGTTCGAGACCCTGCCCGTATTTACACATACGTGGCCGTATTTTCTTTCTTGCACCCTGGCCGCTATACGTACGTGTACATGCTATGTGCACGCCTCTACTACGACACGTGCGCGCCTCTACATCCACCAGTATATATGTACGTACATGTTCGCGACCAGAATGACAACGCTACGTACGCTTCGACCAGGTGGGTCCCGACTGTCAGGCACTTCCTTGCGTCCGAAGATGTAGCTGGTGGGTCCCAGCAGTCAGGGGGCGAATCGTTTCGTTTTTTTGCCCGGACGCACTTCCTTGCGTGCGAAGGTGTAGCTGGTGGGTCCCAGCAGTCAGGGGGGAAACGTTTTTTCACGAAATACGGTGGCCCATCCAGTGGGTCCCCGCTGTCAGGTGGAGGAATAATTATTTTGCGCGTAATAAGGAGGCACTTCCTTGCTGCGGCCGTGGACCCAGCTGTCAGCGTCTCCACGCACAGTACTCTTCCGATGGAAGTCAGTCGTTGACCACATTGACCACGCCGCGCCGAGAGCACCACGGCGGTGGACGACAGCGAGGCCTAGGAAGGGGACGACACGGAGGCAGGGAAGACTCGGCAGTTGTTTCCCACGCAGAGGGGAGTACGACTGTACGAGGGTTTACTGGTTCGTCTGCCATCGCCGGAGAATAACAGCAGGTGTGGGTGAGTAGAGGGATGGCTAGGCCAGCGATGGGAGTACGGTGGGGCGGTGAGGCCTGCGCGACAGCACAGCCGGCCGCGGGGAGGAGGGAGCAGGCAGTCCCGTCGGTGCTTGTTTGAGCGGCTCGAGCAGGAAGAGCAGAGATTGAAGAAGCATGACGGCCGTTGGATGGACATCCAACAGTCAGTGCTTGTGTGTCAACCTTTTTTTAGGAAAGCCTCAAATCTGTGGAAAACAGCATACATTCCATCTGCCATTATTTCTAATAATTTACAACCCATTTGCTAATTCTTAAGGTTTTTTTGGAGCCCATATTCTTTTTGTTAGCATTACAGCCCATATTGTGGCCACGGTTAAAAAATTATACGAAATTTTGCATATTTTAGTGCGGTCCGAACTGTTTTTAATCCCGAAATTTCGACTCACATTCAAACTGATTTTAAAAATAAATGTATATCAATATAAAATCAAACAAATTCTCCACGCATAAAAATTAATGTAATTTAAAATCTTGAGATGAAAAAAAAGATATTTGAAACTAATTGCCGGTTTGATGTGTTTTAAAAATGTACATCCCATTTCTCATTACTGATGGGCCATTTTCTCGGCCAGCCGAATGAAAGCTCTCCTCGTCTTGAAAGATTTGCAGCCCGATAGGCCTGACAAAGCGACTTACTTGGCAAATCACAAAAAAACTGGGCTGTGGCCGTGTACCTAGCTGTCAGCATCTCCACGTACAGTACTCTTTCGATGGAAGTCGTTCCTTGACCACGTTGACCACGCCACGCGGAGAGCACCACGGCGGTGGACGACGGCGAGGCCTAGGAAGGGGACGACGCGGAGCCGGGGAAGACGCGGCAGTGGAAGCCCGCACGGAGAGGAGTACGAGGGTTCACTGGTTCGGCTGCGGTGTGAGGCTGCCGTCGCCGCAGGGCCTGGCCAGCGGTGGGAATAGTAGGGGCGGTGAGGCCTCTGCGGCAGCACAACCGGCCACGGGAGGCAGGAGCATGCGGCACGACCGGCGCTGCTTTGGGCGGCTGGAGCAAGAAGACCAGAGGTTGAAGAAGCACTATGGCCGTTGGATGGACATCGTACGGTCACTGGAGCTAGAATCGTTCATATTGACTAAGTTGACAAAGCCCTTCGTCCCCGTCAACTTAGTAGGCCCACAAGTCAGCCTCCCACCAAGGTGGGTCCCAGCTAACCGGGGGAGTATTCATTTTTTTGTGCGTAATAAGGAGGCACTTCCGGTGGGTCCGAGCTAACAGCGGGGGGAACGTTTTTTTTCGTGAAATACGGTGGCCCGTCCGGTGGGTCCCAGCAGTCAGGGGGAAATGATTTTTTTCGCAAAATACTGGTGGCCCATCCGGTGGGTCCCCGCTGTCAGGTGGAGGAATAATTATTTTGCGCGTAATAAGGAGGCACTTCCTTGCGGCCGCCGTGGACCCAGCTGCCAGCCTCTCCACGTACAGTACTCTTCCGATGGCAGTCGGTCTTTGACCACGTTGACCACGCCGCGCTGAGAGCACCAGGGCGGTGGACGAAGGCGAGGCCTAGGAAGGGGACGACGCGGAGCCGGGGAAGACACAGCAGTGGAAGCCCGCACGGAGAGGAGTACGAGGGTTCACTGGTTCGGCTGCGGTGTGAGGCTGCCGTCGCCGCAGAATAACAGGGGGTGTGGGTGAGTGGAGGGATGGCCTGGCCAGCGGTGGGAGTAGTATGGGGGCGGTGAGTCCTCCACGGCAGCACAGCCGGCCACGGGAGGCAGGAGCAGGCGGCACGACCGGCGCTGCTTTGGGCGGCTGGACCAAGAAGACCAGAGGTTGAAGAAGCACTACGACCGTTGGATGGACATCGTACGGTCACTGAAGCTAGAATCGTTTATATTGACTAAGTTGACAAAGCCCTTGGTAAGCTCCAACTTAGTAGGCCCACAGGTCAGCCTCCGAAACGGTGCGCCCCAGATGTCAGGGGGAGGAATCATTTTTTGGGCGGCCGAAGCTAAGAATATCCGAGATTGAAGAAGAAGCACGACATCCGTTGGATAGACATCCAACGGCCACTGCTGCTAGAACCGAGTGTTGACTATAATAAGTTGACAAAGCCTTGCATACGCGTCAACTTATTTTTTTAGGGGACGCGTCACTTAGTAGGCCCACAAGTGTGTGGCAGAGAACTTATAGCCCATTTGCGTTTTGTAAGAATGTACGTCCCATTTTTGAATTCTAATGGAATTTACAACAGCCCATTTATAGTTTGTTAAAAGTACAGCCCATTTTCTAGCTAGGACAACGATTAATAATTTCAACCAACCGTTGAAGACAGAATTCAATAAAATTTCCCACATTTTGATGGGATCCGAAATATTTTATGCCGAAATTTCTAGTCAGATTAAATATTAATTTGTATTACGTAAAAATCCAAGGAAATATTGCGCGCGCAACAATGAAAATTTAAGATTTTCAAAATCCATAAATAATATTTTATAAACTAATTTCGTGTTTGGTGCATTTTTTTATATTTACTATCCAGTTTTTATAATTACATCCCATTTATTATTTTTTAAAGCCCATTTTCCTGTTAAGCCTAATGCATCCCTCCTAGGAAAGATTTGCAGCCCAGCGGGGCGGAGAATAACAAGTTGACCTTGCCTGGGTATTCCTCAAAAAGACGTATAGCTGGGCTAGCCATTTTCATCTTGAAAAAATTAGTATCTGGGCTGGATATCTGGCCTGGGTTAGACGGGCCACAACCCGCCCAGTTAATACCCTGCTCTCCTCTGAACAACAATGAAATCATCGCCAAGAAAAACTCTGCAGTGCTCACGCCTCAAAAACACAAATACTGCTCGAGCTGCTTGGTCCCAGCTGTCGGCCGCACCTTGTGCAATTCTCTCGTTTATATTGACTACATAGGTTGACAATGGTGTGGGACCGTGATGTCAGGAAACCAGGAGAAAGCAAAAAAAATATAGTTGTACATAATAAGGAGGCACTTGCGTACGTACGGCTATGGCCCTAGTGGGTCCCTAGTGTCATCCAGTCAAAATAAAGTCATCTCCTGAATCCTCATGTTCGTTGACGATGTTAAGAATGCTTGGTGCCACGGAGAGCGCAACAACTCGAAGGACAACGGAGAGGGCCTCGCGGGCCCTACGGATGGTCTGATACAGTGCCCGCTGCTCATTCAGGAAGCCAGGATCATCGGACACCTATGAGCACCTTCGAGAAACTAAGATGACATGAAACGGTAAGGCCGCGCTTGGGAGCTCTGGTTTATTTCAAACCTGTATTAACATACAAGTGTAATTTACTCGTCATCGGAAACAACGCGTAAAATACAGGCGTAATGAAACCGAGGGCCCGAGGTGTATAAGTAAAACCGGCGGGTTACGCGTGTAATTTGAGAGACCAGTGTATATTTTACGAGCACTGCTATATGGACGACATTACCAGACAATACATGCATGACGTGTGTATCATGCCATCCATGGGCAAGGCTGAAACAACAGCTAACGGCTGGATTAGCAATCGTCCGAGTGTCGTTCAGCGTTTTTATCGTGTGTGAAGTACTTCCGATATTTTACTAGTCGAAATCGACCAACCAAGCGCCTTCGCCCGAGACCATCTGCTTTAATTTACAAGCGTCAGTTTTACAAGCGGTTTTGGTTGGAAAACAACGATCCAATCACGGCCTAATATCATGAGTTGGTCGGAAGATCATATGGTTTCACGTCTAACCTACCCGACTTGTCGTATAGGCTATGAATGAAACATTAGACGATGAACTTCTTAAGCACGGAAACAACAGAAGAGGATGATCTTCTTAACAAGCAAATCACTAGCATTAGGTCGACATGCAAAACAATACGAAGCATTATTCTCAGGAGGCACGGTGAACAGCTCGTGATGCCTCATGCCACAACATTCCAAGCTCAACTTTGCAATCAAACACAAGGCCTGGCATTACATAGACAATATTCAGAACAAACTCTTAACACAGGAATATCCCAGCAGAGTAACTATTTACTTCTAAACTGAACACAGGAATAGGAAAAACACTCGACGCTGCTCACAGCAAGGGCGTCCCACTCAAAAATATCAGATGCATGTCTTCTGGCTAACATCAATGAGCAAATTTTGAAAAGGTTTTCCAATTCCAATATATTAAACTAACGTCTTCTTGGTAACATCTATGATTAAACTTTGACAAGCTTTTCCCATACAAAATATGTAATGCCTATGATCGTGGAGTCCTGTCGTAGCTTCTTGTACTTGTTTGGGCACTTTTTGCCCAGGGCACTCCACGTGTTGTTAAATTGCCAATGGTCTCTGCAGACTAGTCATGTCACCGGTGTCTAATAATACTCTGTAAAGCTTCTCGGTCATTCTTTCTGTAATGTAGCGCAAACAGTGACTGCTTCTTTCTGCAAAGTGGAACGACCAACTGGACCCAGTAATGCAGCAGTTTGCCTTGGACACATTGGCTCCTTTTGTGCAGTTCAACTAAAATCAAAGTCGGAATAAAACCGAGCTTTAATTTTGATATCCCTGTAAGCAACAATAGGTATAAGGGAAACAATTACTGAGAAATAACGGTTGATGACTTGTACTCCCAGAAGAAAAGCATCTACTGATCTACTTTATCTTAATGGGAAACAAAGCAGGAGAGTAGCAATTCTCCATCAGTGTGAATCATTCATATTGACTGAGACATTATCTTAACAATGCCTTGTTTCAACATGTATAAAGAACGACAAAGCAGAAAAGTACCATTCCTAAAACAATGCAACTGATTCATTTTAACAAAGACATTATCTTAACAATACCTTGGTTAAACATGTAGAAAGAACTACAAAGCAGGATAGTACCATTCCTAACAAGTGTTGCAGTTTTGAACTAAGATTCATTAGTTAATTAATTCTGAGAGTGGCATTGCTTAATTTTACCAGCGGCATTAGATTAACGAAAAGCATAAACAGTTCTAGGGGAGAGTGGGCGCAACAACAGTATGTGCTTCCATCTACTTATAAAGGGGGTGATGCAGAGTTTGTTGTAACAAAGCAACAAGCATCATGTCTGGGTTGGTCCCATTTTTGTTCACTACTTAATGGGAAAAGACAGCAGTACAATAGCTTCAATTCAACATTTATTTAAAACAGTACCAATACAAGTAGCACAACATCTCAAAGCACACTGCACAATCATGTGGATGAAGGCATGTACTGACCTTTCATGAGACCGACAAAGGTAAAATACGAATCTCTATCTCCTTTTGTGCAGTTCTACCAAAATTAAGCAAAGTCACCGGTGTGACATTCAAGTTGAACTGCACAAAACACTCTTAAAACATAAGTGTTTCGAGTAGCGAAGCAAAATGTCGCAATAGCAACAAGTTGAATCGATAGCCCTGTTTTAACAGAGGCAAAAAAGGAAACAATTACTTGCCGATAAAGGAGGATGAAACAAACGGTGACAGAAAGAAGCATCTAACTTATCTTGGATGGAAAACAAAGTAGGACAGTAGCATTTCTAAAACGGTTGCATTGATTCATATTAACAGAGACATTCTCTTGAAACAACATTCGTTAAAAAATGTAATTTACTTTTAACAGTGGCATTGCTTCAATTTTCCGGCGGCATTCTTAGATTAACAACAGCAAAATAGGTGTATGGGACATGCCAGCACCATGTGCGTCCACACGTATAAATGGGTGATGCAGAGTATGTAGCCAAGCAGCATATATGCGCTGATCCCATATTTTTTCTCTTTGAACCTTCTTCCTATGTGAGGGCAACAAATCTAGTCCTGCACAAACTACCCGACCCCCCAGTTTCTTTCCCTTTTCAACAAAGAGATCGGTTCCTTACAGATGTGTGTACTGGGTTACCCCCTTTTTCCCTTTTTGACCTACAAAGCGGCTGGATAGCCAGTCTATACTACTTTCCGCCCCTCCTTTCCTCATTGAACCACGTCCTAGATTTTTGCTCCAGCCCACCACACTCTTCTTTCCTCTTTGAACCAAGACCTAGATTCGACTACAGATCGAAAAAGATCCACATGCAGCTAGAGCAACGACGGTTTCAAAGAAACTTATACCTTAGGGTCGTCGGGATGTGGCAAGGCATGCGGCGAGAGGCCGGATCTGCCCACACTACGTACGGCAACGAGGAAGAAGGGGTCGGTGGCCCTCCCGCACAGGCGCTGGGTGAAAGAGAACAACACAGCCGGCAGTGGATTGCCTCCCTCGCCGAAGGCGATAGAGTGAACGCTGCACCTCCTCCCCTTCCCGGTGCGACGGGATACGGACGCCTCCTTCACCAGCTGTGAGGGGGGAGAGAGAGACAAGAGGCCAACGCAGTCTTGTTTAGATCTGGTGAAGAGAGGGTGAGAGACTGTGAATATAGCAAACCCTAGCAAATGAACGCTGAGCCTCCAGTGTGTAACATATATGTAGTGCGGCGAGCGTGTGGAGAGTGCAAACCCTAGCGAACAAGCGCCGAGGCTCCCGCTTATATATATACTACTGTAGTACGGACTGAGCTCCGGTGCCTTCACTGCACCTGCTTTTGGCTGTATGACAGGTGAGCCAGCCACATTTTGGGCCCACCTGTCATAAATCCAAAGGCAGGTGCACTAAGTCAATGAAGCTGTGTCCATATAGTACTCTTGTGTATACGACTAATATATAGTGGAGTGGTTTTCTTATTCTCTCCATAACAATCGTTTTAAATTGTGTAAGTACGAAACGAAACTGTTTATTTAATGTACAGTGAAGAAAACTAGTACTACTTCCGATGAACTAACGATCCACGCCCACGCTTCCTGGTCGCACTTCCTGTCCTTCACGTGTGGTACACTACCCTCCCTTAAGTGAACAACCACACATGCGCCAAATTATCGGAAACGTGTGAGAGCGTGTACAAATAAAGAATTTTAATTTCAATTATGGGAAAGGTTTGAGAGTATTACAAAGTTTGACTTCAGTCAAATCTAATATGCGGAGTAAATAAAAATGGAGGGCTACTACGTCCATCCAGGTTTTTAGTCCACACCATTTTTTAATCAAAGTTAATAGCTGGACAAATAAAATTACAGGGGAGCTGGAGACAAAGTTGTGAGAAGGCTTAGAAATCAATACAAAACTTATGCTCTTAGTACCAATGTCGATCCTTCTTCGAGGAAACATTTGGTTCATAGCCAATTGTGTGATAAAATTGCACCAACGTGAAAGATGACTGCGTCTCCAACGCAACCAAGGTGAACTGACGAAGGATATCATCTTTGTGCGTAACAAGCAAAGAACACTGATGGAAGACAGGTTGTTTTTCATTGAAAATCGATCAGCTTCACCAGCCGACGCAACCATGAGGCGCAACCATGAGCATCGATAGGTCATCGTGGTGATGCATCATCCATTTCGCATCAAGTTTGGGTGAGGCACCTATGAAGTTCGACAAATCCTCACTCTGGTCTGTTTCTTCTCAGTAATCAAGCTCGAGGAAGGAAGAACCACGTGGCAGAGGATAGTGAGGCGGAAGAACAATGGCCATCCAATTTTGTGCAGTTCCACTAAAATTGAGGAAGACATGCCCGGGTATGGAGACACACATCGCTGTTTCCAAAAATATAAAAAAGGGTTAGCAATGACATCTCAATTGTCAATAAGAATTAATGAAAAGTACACCAACAACAGAAGCATCATAATTATCTTGATGGGAACTAAACAAGGATACCCGAGAAAAAAAAGCATTTCTTCATTTAACCAGTGATAGTACTACCACCATATGGACAATGACCGCACAACCACCATGTACTTTTTGTCGAAACAACATGTATACCTCCACCGAGGCATAAACCAGGACAACTTTTCGAGTGGCATTTCCTCTACAATAGTACTAGTAGGTGATGTTGGACCAGCCGACGAACCCTAGCTACTATGCATGGGGAGCTGGGGAGTAGTCGCATAGAAGAAAACCCGCACGCAGCGACCTGGGGAGCTGGACCAGTACAAGAGGTTATACCTCAGGTGGGCGAGATGTCGTTTAGGCGGGTGGGCGGGATCTGCCCACACGACGGCAGCGAACAAGGGCGCGGAGGATCTTCGTCCGCGTCAGCGCTGGCTCCGAGAGAACGGTGCGCATCGGCTTTCTCCGTTGCCGACGGCGACAACGTCAACGCTGCACCTCCTCACCTCCCGCAACGGACGGGATTCGGCCGGATCTGTGACCACCGGTGAGGAGAGAGATAGAGTGGACACTGTCATCTTGTTTTGATATGGAGAGGGTGAGAGAGCGAGACGCGAGAAACTCTATCAAACAAGAGGCTATAATGGAGTAAAAAAATCTCTCCATAGCAGTGGTTTTAAATAGAATACGCGCGTTCTCAGAAAAAAGAAACGGAAACTGGTGGACAATTTTTCTAACGTACCAAGAAAGAAAACTCGATCAAAAACACGCCCCCGCTTCCAGGTCGCGAGAGTCGTCGCGCACACACACATAGACATAGACATGCATATCCGTGTTTACGGTAAAATTCCATTTCCATCTCCATCTCCAATCATATTTGTCCAACTGGCACATTATTTACGTTGTTAATTATATACGTAGCAATATTAACGTACAACATCTCTTGTTTGTGCACGTCCGGACCGCTGCCACGGCCGGTCCTGACCAACCCGAACCCTCTTCATCACCCGCGCGTGCTTCCCGCCTGAAACGGTCAGTGCCGCATTCATGCCCGGCCAGAGCGGACGCGACCTCTCACTAGCGCCGGCATTGAAGCGGCGCGCCGGCCGAGAGAGCGTCGCCCGCGCCGCTTCCGGGTGCACGCGGCTGCTCCGCGTTCAAAGGTCACAATAGCCGGCTACAACATGCATGTAAAAAGTTCTTGGGAGTCCATGCTACAGCTAGCTGTCCTCCCCCAACTCGTCAATCTCTTCCAGTAGTGCTAGTACTCCATGGCGCGATCCATCGACAAGTAGGCGGGAAAGTTATCGTATACTCGGTTTGCGGTGAGTGGCATGCCGAGCGACCGTGTGGGGTCGAGCCGTGGAGGAGGGTGAGACATGAACACGACAGACGTGATTTAAACGTTGGTTTTGCTCGATGTCGCGATCCAACAAAACGAAACATTGGTTTCTCTCCGTTTCCATTTTTTCTCCGGAAAAAACGGAAACTTTCCACTCCATTTTCATTCCTATTCCTAGGTTGCCCCGTTACAACATTCCATCAAATACAAAGGAAAACTAACACGCATGCTGATGCATCTCAATGATTCACATATCATAGCCAATATTTACTTCACAACTAAAGAAAAAAGTTGTGAGAGCGTGTACGAAAGAAAAACTACTGATGGGGTCACTACGACTTAAACCCTAAACCCTAAACATGATTTAATTTCCTGGACAGGTAGAACCTGTCGAAGGAAAGACGGCTGGCACCCTCGGATCATACGATGCTTTTGTGCAGTTCCACTAAAATCGACCTGAGCATCCCTGATGGCAAAGATATTGAAGAAGTGTGATTAGAATAATAGTACTGGCACTAGTTCATGAGACATAAACTCATCACAAGTAGAAGCCGGTAGAAGTAGAGAAAGATCGACATGGTGATGGAGCTACGGCAGTGGAGCAAGCCGGCTCCAAAAGGAAGATGGACTACCTGGGACGTCGGGCTATAGCTAGAAGGGCGGTTGGGACGCCGCATCGGCCCATACCGCAGTGACCACCAATTGGGACGCACCGACTGTGGGTTTTCTCCCTCGCCGATGTCGACCGCGTCTACGCAGAACATTGTTCCCTTCCCCCAGCTGCGGGATCAGGCCCGTCGTTCTATGCTTGTGAAGAGAGCAACCTAAACAAGCAGGCTTGTAGCTTAGGCTCCTGCTAGTGTATATATAGTGGTTTTCTTTTTCTCTCCATATCAACCATTTTATATTGCGTATGTGTCATTCAAGAGTGAAATGATGGTTGCTTCTTCCGACTAACTTACTGTGTGATTTGACTGCTTCTTAATGGCCCCTACACGTACTCCCCCTACGTGTATGCAACAGTCACACGTACACAAGGACGCAAAAACGCGCGCGACGCCCTAATGCATGCATGTCCGAGCACACGACGGAACACACACGGTCACGCTCAAGTGCTCAACCTACACGTGCATGCACACACATACTCAGTCAGGGTGAGCTAGTGACCGTATAAACACCGGAAAATATATATATTGAGCACAATGAGCGTATTATGAAGTCCACTGACCGTATTTTTACAAATATACAGTGACAGACAGTGTATTTATCTCGTTTGAAATTAAGACAATATTAACCGGAGAGGAGGCAGTTTGGACTAGCATTACTTTGCTGTGTCCCGTCAACTTGCCGAACAAGGAGAAGGTTGTAGGATGGGAGAAGCTTGCGCGCGGTGGCTCGCAGGACAAGGAGAAACTTTTGACTAATGCAAGCTCTCCCTCGCTCAGGCGGTGGACGTGCAACAGTTAATTCGGTGTCAGATTGCCAGAAGCATACACTATACTACTAGTGCTATTATTGTTCGACTTCCCGAATAGGCGAACAGCCAACCGCAAAGTAAACAGGTCAGCAAACCTTGCGGCACATCTTCGTGCGAACCGTGCGGCGCATCTTCGTGTGAACTGTGCTTGCTGCACTTTGAATGTGGCCGAGAGCTGGCTTGATGAAACACCTCGCTTCCTACTTCTTTTTTTGCGGGGTACCTCGCTTCCTAGTGACCAGTGTCTTGGCTGATCGTCCTAAGAATGCTTATATATGAATAAAGCTCTCTCATTTACCCGCAAAAAATATTAAGCCATATTAACCGGAATGGAGGGAGTATGGACTAGCACTACTTTTTGGTGTGTCCTGTCAACTCGCAGAACGAGGAGAAGCTTGCAGGACAAGGTGAAGCTCACTTACACCTTTTGACTAATGCAACCTACCCTCGGTGGACATGCATCAGTCCATTCGGTGTCAGATTGTCAGAGGCATACACTATAGTACCCAACATGCGGAGTACCATCATTGTTCGACTTCACGAAGAGGCGAAGAGCCAAGCGCAGTAGTACGAGTAGTACTACTACTAGAACCGCATGGTGGAGCGTCTGTACTCTTATTTTTTATCTCTGATAAAGTACACGTTTATTCCGGAGAAGGGCGGAAAACGGCAGCCCAACATGTAATGAATTATATCGATCAACCAACCATGATCGAATATATCTTGGCCTCCATGCGAGCTCGTCTGTGTGTTCTCGCTCCTCGTCTCTCTCAAGGAACGGCGGGTTGGCTCTTTGCCATCAATTGAGATCGGTTTGCTCACACTCCTGTCCCACATGTCAGTGATATGCCAAGAGGAGGTGCGTTGACCGACTGGCCATATGCGTACTTGGTTTTGCACCTTCATACTACTCCTCCCTCCATCACAGTTTACAGGGCGCGCTTCATTATGATGCATTTCTCTCAATGCATTTCCACCACCAGAGAGACTTTAGACGCGTTTGGTTTAATGCTCAATTAATTAGGGCGTGGTAACCGCAATCAAGTCCACAATTTTCTCTCCATGTACTGTACTACTACGGAGTGGAGTAAGTGCATGCATGTGTGTACCCGGGGTGGAAGCACTGTATGCATGTGTGTACGCATTATTCCCTCTAGTAATAGACGCCGTGCTATAACTACCAATGCTATTTTTCAGGCCGATCGCTAGTCGCCTTGGTCCCATGGATTTTTTTCTTTTTTCTGAAGCACGCTGTATAAACAGTGACAGATGGAGTAGTTTGAGCGGTTTCAAAGAAGAGCGTATTGATGGTTGCTTCTTCAGAGCAACTTACAGTGGGAAAGGTGGGGCTTATGATTTGACTGCTCATTACTTACTATTAATGCGGCGCAACGACCGGGCTGAGTCTCCCATGCGGTTGTGCACTACCCCCTCGGTTCTTAAATATACTCCGGAGTATTTGTCTTTCTAGAGATTTCAATGAGTGACTACTCAAATATTTGTCTTTTTAGAGATTTCAAATGGACTGGCACATACGGATGTATATAGACATATTTTAGAGTGTAGATTCACTTATTTTGCTCCGTATGTGGTCACTTGTTGAAATCTCTAGAAAGACGAATAGAATATTTAGGAACGGAGGGAGTACACATACGAAGCAAAATGAGTGAATCTACACTCTAAAATATGCCCGTTTGAAATTTGTAAAAAGACAAATATTTAGGAACGAAGGAGTATAATTTTGTGCATGGCACATGGACCCAGATGATGAAGAGTCTTCTGGCAATGCTATCAAGCTTCCATCATTTGTTTACATAATTGACGTACTATACAAATAATTTTCCAGCGACATGAAAGTATACAATGGTGTGAGCTTTCAGCTTTTGTTTCGCGTGTCTTGCCATCGACGCTCTTTCGAAAACAATAAAAAACTAACTTCGTTGCTAATGCATGTCAATTATTAGCAGATCAGAGCTAATAATTACATCACAACTGAAGACAGAGTTGTGAGAAGGTGTTAAATTAAAGTTGATCCATGCTTTCATTGGCAGCAACGTCCCCCCAGCTTTGTCTAAATCAACAAGGCATGTTGGGAAAAAGTAGCTGTCTGGAGCATGCAACATTCTGTTTATTTTGTGCAGTTCCACTAAAATAGAGCTGAGCGTCCCTGTTCCAAAGATATTAAGTGTGATTACGATAATAGAGGACTGCTGATGAAACAATAAACACACAAATAGAAGCCGGTCACCTTTGCTGTCTCTCTTAAGACTAACTAGTTGGAGAAGATTAGGCTCGGAGTTGGATGAGGAGGATAGAGCAAAACCAATCTCCCTTTGTGCAGTCGCACTGAAATGTAGAGACATTGCCCGTGTGACATTTTAGTACAACTGCACAAAACACTCTTAAGAAAAAAGTGATTTGTGCAGTTCACCAAAAGGTCGCAATAGCAACGAGTAGAAAGGAAACAATTACTAGCCAATAACAGTTGATGACACATGCGACGACAAAAAAGAAGCATATTCCTTGTCCTAAGGGAAGATAACAACACGGTTGTGTTTGTCTAAAACGGTGTGAGGAGGAGAATGCAATATGGAAAGTACGCCGGACGAGCTACGTTTTGGGCAAAGAACTATGGAAGATCCACATGCAGCGACGTGGGAAGACGGGCAGTGGAGCAAGGCCGGAGGGGATACCTGGAGGTCGTCGGGATGTAACTAGGTGAGCGGCGGCGGGCGGAATCTGTGAGCAGGTGGCGTAGGCCCTGCCGAGCCGGAGCTTGGTCAGAGAGAACGGCGTGTACCGCAGATCGGGACGTGCTGCCTCGGCGCCGTCAAACGGAGAAACGATGCACTTCCTCCCTTTCCCCCGGCGAACGGGATGCGGCCGGATCAGTGACCAATAGTGAGAGAGAGAGAGAGAGGCCACCGCACTCCCTTTCCCCCGGCGGACGGGATGCGGCCGGATCAGTGACCAACGGTGAGAGAGAGAGAGGCCACCGCACTCCCTTTCCCCCGGCGGACAGGATGCGGCCGATCAGTGACCAACGGTGAGAGAGAGAGAGAGGCCACCGCAGCCTTATGTGAGATACTCTGAAGAGCGACAAACCAGGCAGGCAGGCTCCATTGTATATAGTGAGCGGGCTACCTTTTTCTCCATAAAAATCGTTTTATATTCTGTGTACGTGCCATTGAGCGCTATAACTTTATTTAAAAATAACGCGACAACGCGTCAAGTCGAACTTTGTTTCGTGCACGCGTGGTACACGACCTCCCTAGGTAAACAACCGCTACAGGCATTCAAATTAGCACGTGGGCTGCCATTTCGTAAAGAAATGAGCTCCACCGTGTACCTGCGCGGGTGTGGCTGGGCACGAAGCCTGAGTACGTGCACGGTGCACCTATTCTCTTCTTGTATACATACACCACCTACGTGGGATTGTGTGAGAGAGATACAAACCTAGAGAGATATAGTGTGTGGGTTCTTGAGAGTTTTTTTTGGGGGGGGGGGGTCAATCAAAAAATGTAACATATGCAATGTGTGTGAAATAGAGTCCTGGATATAACATATATATAGAGGGGGCGATCCACGAGAAGAGAGTGGAGGTATCATCGGCTTGAGGTGTCCATAGAATCGAAGAGAGGGATGATGTGTGTGTGTGCGCGCGCGCGATCGATAAAGAGTGCCATCGAATTTGTGTGTGCCCACGTCAAAGATATAGAGTGGCTGGCCTACTGGAACGTGAGATGGGACATGTGCAGTTTGTCTCTGTGGCATGGATACCTAACTGCAGCGCTCGACTATCGGTGTTTGGTGGGGGAAGAGGGAGGCCCAATTAACTATAGAGGTACAATGGCTGGTATATGTGTGGAGGAGGAGAGAGGCCTACCTCATGTATTATGGAGATCGATCTGCCTTATGTATTAAGGGAGATCGATCGGCATCCATGCATATGTGCATGAGAGGAATAAGGATGGGAGAGAGACAGAGCTAGAGTGTTGGAGGGGGTGGTAGTGGAGTTGCTTCTAACAAATGGTGGGATAGGCTTGCTAGACAAACGGAGGGCACGCCCGCAATATCAATAAGAGAGGAGATGGCTGCTTGTTGTCTGTGCACGTGCGTGTGAGAGACGGGTCAGGAGGCATGCACGAATGATGAGGGGGGACGATGTGGCTGTGGTAAGCAGACGTAACTACATAGGAAGATCAATCGCCCTTTGTTAGAGAAAGGAGAGACATAACTTGTGAGGTACGTCGATCGATGGGGGGGGGTAGTTAAAGTCGATCTAGGTATATGTTGGGAGATCGATCGGTATACATGCATGTGTGTGTTAGAAGCAAATGGGGCACGATTAGAAGGATAGAGAGAGAGGGATGCATGTAGGAGGTGGTATGAGAGGCATACTATATCGAGGGGGAGGAGTGTGCGAGTACGAGAACGATGAAAAGAGTGGTGGGAGTGAGGCATGGACGGTGACAAGAGAAGAGGGGAAGCTTGTGTTTGTGCTAGGCACACCTGGCTAGAGAGGCATATCGATCGATGTGTGCCGTAAAGAAGGAGCTGGGGGGCCTACACACAACGTGGGTGAACGACCTAAAGTGAAAAGACGAATTTGCGCGATGGAGCTAGAGAATGCTGAGGGAGGGTGAGAGGGATGCGGGCGTGTGCATGCACAAGAGGAAGTTAGCGCTAGCTACAAAGATAAGAGGGTTGTGTGGGTGTAAAAGACGAATAGAGATCATATATACTTCATTATAAAAAGCAAATTCGGATATTTGAAGAATTTATCATAGTGTTTCAAACCGACGCATGTGTGAATATATATAACGATGATACACATGGTGTGGTTATGAACATGTTATACTACATTTAATATATTTTATCTCTACTCTTATAAAAAAAGGAGTTGTTGATGATGGTGTGCCTGCCATCCTGCATTATAGGACGTCCGATTTATATCTGGCGGATAGCAAGGAAACTATGATGGTTGAAGTTGGCAACAATCATGATTGTAGATTCTTATTGAAATAGAGAAACGAATTCAAATTTAGTTCGAATTACAGCGGTAGTATAGACATTTGGAATGCACTAAAATGTTGGTATGAGTAGGTTACATGCATTATACAGCAAGCAAAAAAATTTAATCGGACATAACATGGACTCATACTCCCTCCTTCCATCTATATAGGGCGTAATGAGATTTTTAAGACTGCCTTTGACTATTGACAAGATTAATAGTACATGACATGCACAATGTGAAAATTATATCATTGAAAGAACCTTTCACAGACGAATTTAACGGTGTGCTTTGTGTAAGTTGCATGTCATATATCATTGCTCTAATATTTGGTCAAAGTTAGCACGAAAAACGCATTAGGCCCTATATAGATGGAAGGAGGGAGTAGCTTTGAATAGCATTTGTATATTAAAACGGGGCAAGACTCTCTCTTTGTGTGGTGTGAATAGTTTTATTTTTTTGTTTTCTTTTTGGTTGATGGAAGTGTGAATTGATTTGGTACGTACAAGTACAATATTACTACATGTTAGGCTTGTCCCTAAAATTCAACCCGCGTCTTGTTATGTCTCGAAAATTCAGATATCGTGCTCCCAAAACTGGCACCTTCACAACCCGCGCCTTGCTATCCCGAAATTACAACGCGCGCGAAAACTCCCCCGAGCTGCCAAATCCCGACACGCGAAATCCCCCTTCTAACCCTGAGCCGAAAGGGCCGCTAGTTCAAATCGGTGGGGGTACTTTTGTAACAAACCCTACATTTTGGAAAAGCGCGTCCCTAAGTCATGCTTCACCCCCTCCCATCGCCCCCTTTTCACCATTCGAAATCCCAGGCCGCCATAACCTCTCCGCTCCAGCCGCGAAACCCCACCCTCCTCCGTCTGCCACGTCACCGCTGCCCAGCCGGAGCCTCTTCCCGGACGACGTCGTCCACCGCAACAGCTCGACGTCCCTCGTCCACCTCCCCGGATGTGGATCCGTCGCCCATCTCGCCGTCCTGCTGGTTCAGCCGCCCCGTCCTCCACCTCCAAGGAGCTGCTCCGACGATCGCCTCGTCTATCGCGGCCGCTCCATCCCCACAGCGCCGCCTTAACCTGCTCCACCAGAACCACAACATCCTCACCAACTCCTCGGACGAAGCCGAGGCCTACTCGGCGCCACCAAAGAGGTTGTACACTCATCGCATCGCACCTTCTCCTTAACTCGACCTCCCGGTGCCGACGGTGCTCCATCCCGCACCCCCATGGAGCGGCTACCTTGAAGCCGGCACCGCGGGCGACATCTCCACGACGGCTCTCCCCCAGTGCAAGGCCCCTTCGGCGGTGGCGTCCATACCAGCCGGATCTGCTACTGCTGCTCCGACTCTCGCTCGCTCGCTCGCGCTGCTGCTGCTGCTGCTCCGGCTCTCGCTCGATCACTCACTCGCCTAGCTGCTGCTGCTGCTCTCCTCCTCGCTCGTGCTGCTGCTCTACTCCGATTAAGCCACACTTCAGTCGACTGAATCGACTTTTGGGTCAGTTGATTTTCAGGGGTTGGGGGGCTCACCGGAGTTAAGGAAGAACCACCCGCAGCAGGGACGGGGGCTCGCCGGAGAGGTAC
>NC_057799.1:531853305-531863809 GCF_018294505.1 Triticum aestivum
CAGGGGGGTGCAGGTTGAAGATGAACTGCAGGCCCTCCCTAAACTACATGTCAAGTGCCTCTCTGCTACCATTGCGTTCAGTTTCGACAGTAGCATTCAGATTCCACAGTAAATTTCAGTTTTGACAGTTAAGTTCAGAGTCAACAGTTTTTACCTCATCTGTTGTAGTCAGGTGGGTTTTGGTGATATTAATTTTACATCCATTTTACATCATCTATTGGAGATGCTATTAGAATCCCACTTGAGATTTACGATGTCTGTCTTGTGTTGCTTCAGCCTTGACGTCTTACGGCTCACCGGAGCTGCTCCAACGACAGAACGATCCATCACAACAGAGCAGTGCCCTGGACGCCGTCTACAGATTCCTCAGATCTCCCTCCACACCTCCGACAGCCACCTCTGCCTCAACTGCTTCAGCGACCAACCCAATGATGCTGAGGTCGACACGGCTACGGCAAAGAGGTTGTACACTTGTTGCATCACTTATTACTATACATTCACGTCGATCCATTAGGGCTATTTTGATTCAATGGAAAAACGTCGATCCACTGGTTGTTACCATCACACTAAATTTCTGCATGCTCTCCTTACATAATCTCACCATATTTTTTTCGTATGCATGTCAGATATTGTACACAGTCATGCTGAACATGTAGAGAAAAAGAGAAGAGTTTTGCGCGGAAATACAATGTCATGCAGACATCGCTCCATGGTGGGTTCAATGGCAAACCCTCCCCACCCCTCTCCAGATTGTAATCCAGAGGAAGATATCTGTTCTGAGGCGGATTCAGACGCCGCTGACCACTCCTATTTACCCCCAAGGTGTTTGCTCTACCTTGGCATGATGATGTTAGTCATATCATGCATATGTTGCCTTGCAGTGCCTACTTTTGACATCATATATGTCATCTGCTTAGTTTAGACATGTTCTGTAATGCCACATGTTTAGTTTCTATATCATATATGGGAATTATGCAGTCTCATGTCTTTTAGCCAGCCATAATATATGTGAAATGTGCAATGCCATCCTGTTTAACCAGGCATCATATATTTGAATGATATCTTGCCCATCCTTTTCTTCATTACATTTCCATTTGTCGACAATGTTTGTACATTAAACTACTCTTCCTATGAATCAGCCATTTGGGTGGGAGATGGAAAAATCTGGAGTGAAAACAAGGCCTTCAGAGCAGACAGTGCTACCTGTCGAAGCAGATCTCTTGTTGGGTCCCGATAGCTCCTCAGAGATGGATTCAGAGACAGATGACCAGTCCTATTCCCCCACTGAGGTGTATGCTCTAACTTGGCACGGTTATACTGCTCATATCATGCATACGGTGTCTTGCATTGCATAGTTTAGACATCATATACACAATATTCAACACCATGTTCTTAGTTCAGACATCATATCGAATGCCCTCTGTTTAGCATATAAATCACATATGTGAATGAAATGATGTGATCCTGATTACTTAGATAACATGTAGGTGAATGATGTCATGCGATCCTGTTTAGTTATTCATCATATCTTTGAATTATGTTATGCTATGCTATCCAGTTTAGATAGACATCATATATGTGAAATTATGTCATGCTATCCGTTTCAGTTAAACAATATACATGTCAACTATTTCATGCCCTCTTTTTTCCACACTATCTATTGCATCTATCTCTCATACAATGTCTGTACATTCAACTATGTTTCCTGTTTATCAGCCATTTGAATTGGACTGGGTGATGCCAGTATCTAGCGGACTAAAAACATGGTCTTCAAATAAAACAGTGCTACCTCTTGGTGGAGATAACACCCCGATTGTACATGCACAAGAACCAACCCTACCACACATAACCCAAACTCTCGCGGATTGTACCCCTACTGCGATGGACAGAGAACCAACTTCACCCAATCTAACCCCAACCCCAGCCGATAGTAACCTAGTTCCTGTTGACACAACACCATCTCCACCACAGAGCTCCCAAACAAGAGCAGTTAGTAAGGCAGCTCCAGTGCCCAAAGGGCCAGTACTATCACGGCGAACCCCAACTCCACCAGTTAGTACGCCTATTCCTGTGGAGGAAGCACAACCAGCTAGTCGTAGTTTAGCATCTATCGCATTTGATGTTGTTAAATCGTATGTGCGTATCTTCCCATCTTGGAAATATTATACTGAAGATGAAGGAAAATGCCAGTTGCAGGTGTTTGTCCAGGAGTTATGTGTAAGTAATGTTATTCATGGCAATTACATTGCTTCGTCCCATACATCCTACCTCCATGATGGTTATAATACAACAAATTTTCCCATTTTTCTCTATAGAGAAGGACTGATTTGGAAACTCAGGATGAGGTAACCTGTGCTAATACCTCTGCTATCTTCAAGAATGCTTGGTGGCAGTATCGGAATTACCTGAAGAAAACGTACTTCACCGGCAAAGAAACTCATCAAATTCCCTTATGTTCTCCTGAGACACATTTACTGGACGATGACTGGGAACGCCTTGTTCTGTACTGGTCCCGAACCAAGAATGTGGTAAGGTCTATGAGCTCATTTTCTATTTTTAGTATTATATTCTTGCGTCTTACTGTACTCTGTTCATGTAGAACAAGTGCCTAAACCTAAAGAACAACTGTTCTAATTTAAGATTCCATTGCTATCATAGTTCAAAAAAGCGCCAGGCGTTAATTGTGCGTTTTGGCACCGCCTTGCGCTTTACTGACCAAAGCGCATGCTTATGCGCAGTTATGCACAGATTATGTGTAGTTATGCGCAATGCGTTTTGCCAACGCCTAGAGCCTAGGCGCGCTTAAGCGCTCGATTAGGCGCGCCTTTTTTAACTATGATTGCTTTACTCTTGTATCACTGTATTTACTCATACAAACTTATTTTTAAATTGAAGGATCCAATCAAAACTCCAATGGCACAGCAGGTATGTTCAGCATGTTTCTTTAACAGGTTTGCTCTTATCAATAGCTCTGTTGATTTCAATTTCAATTGTGTATACAGTTGACTTTCATATCATGCACATTACTAGCATCACAACAGAGCCAATAGTGTTGTTGTACATGTAGACCTGTGGTACCCATCTGAAATCTTGTTGTGCCGTGTAGTTTCCCACGCTTTGTATTCTTTCACTGCTGCTTTGTCTTGAACTGATATGATTTGAACCGTGTCTCTATTTTGATTTGGCAAGACAATGCAGTGACCATAGGACATAGATATATGTTTGTTTGATGTTTTTATTATGTACTAGTACTTGGCAATAGAAGACTTGGTAGTTTAATCCTGTCCACCTTACTAATGAACTGGTTCACCGAAATGAGTTTCATATACTAGTACATGCTAAACTTGTTATGTGTCTGCTTGTTTCTTCTTTTAGAATGCTGACAGAATATTGGGGAAGAGTGCCTTATTAAGCAATGGTAAAGGAAGTAATGCAGATAAGGTTCAGGATAGTGACACATCCTTGTTGGTCTCCAACAAAGCTGATAAAACAACTAAGGAAGACTATTTTGAAGACAGCGAGACAACCCCAAAGTCCTGTCTTGGTTTAGTGTTCGAGTTACTGGCCACTACCGCTTGCACAAGCTATTCAAACTCACTATCTGAATCAGTTTGGTTTCTTGAGTCTCAACTACAAGCTAAAAGACATCGATCAGCTGTGTTGCGACAAGAAGCGGAAGGACTGCGGAAGTCCCTGGAGCATTCAGATGCATACTTTCTGGTGCAACAGCAAGCGTTGGAGGATTTTAGCGCCAAATAGGACAAAGCTAATCAGCTTGCTAAGCTTATTGCCAGCATGGTGGATACCCAGGATAACGTTTCTTGAGCTCTTCTGAAGTTGTTTCAGTTATGCTCTTGTTTTGCTGCCGCGTTTATTTGCACTGGTGGCCAATTTTGACGGCCAGTGTATGTAATGTGCTGCTTTGTTCCCTATATTTGCACCGGTGGCGAACTTTGATGCCCAGTGGATGTAATATGTGTAATAGCGGTAATAGGCTAGCATTAATTGCTTGCTTATTTATTTCCTTATTGTCTTGTTTAGTTGTTTGCTTGTAGTCACTGCAGTCCTTTTTCTGTTTTTTTTCTAGTGGCCACAATAGCCTATTTTTGGTAACTAGGCCAAAATAATCATGGCAACACACAGACTGTTGTAACCATGGGCCTCCTGCAGGCCGTATGATCCATGGGCCTTCGTCCGGCCGTAGGATCCATCGGCCTTCTATACGGGCCTTAGGGTCCATGGGCCATCTACGGGCCGTAGGGTCCATGGGCCTTCTACGGGCCCTACGATCCATGGGCCTTCTACGGGCCATACTATCCATGGGCCTCATACGGGCCGTAGGATCCATGGGCCTTCTATGGGGCGTATCATCATTTCGCCAATCATGGGCCGTACTATTCGTGGACCATAACGGGTCGTTAATAGGCCGTATTTGATAACTCTATGAAAACAGCCCAACGGGTTTTTTTGACATGAAAAAGGCCCAACGTATTAACGGTCCGCAAACGGGCCGACTGTAACGACGGGCTGAATTTGGCCCACAAGCAGAAAATGACAGTAACGGGCCGTATGTGAATGCTGCAAATGAGCCCAAGAATCAATGGGCCCTGAGAAGGCCAAAAGATAACTTGGGCTAGAAACGGCCCAATGGAATAACGGGCCGTTAATGGGTATAAAGTGATACACTGTTCATTACGAGCCAGTTTCACCACGGGCCGTTAATGGGCCAAGAGTTACAAAGGTCCTCATATGGGCCGAAAGAATTCATGGGCCACACATGGGCCGGAAGTTAAAATGGGCTGAATCATATTGGGCGGCCCAGATGACACTATTGGGCCTAATTCAGATAGGGCATAACGGGCCCTGGGTTAGCGGGCTGTAAATGGGCTATATGCGAACATGCCGTTAACAGGCTTTCCGTGGGCCGGCCCGCCACCTTTTGACCAAGTCAAACGGGCCGGCCTTTTCACAGGAATGGGCCTCTGTTGGGCCGTGCCACGTGTCGCCGTATCATAGGCGCCTTCGGTCCAATGAGCGGATGACATCTGTCCCAACGGTGAGCCGACACGTGTTTCCTCCAGCCAATGATGATTTTACACGTGGAAAATCCCCATTGGTCAGGGCTGTTAACGGGTTATCGGATCCAAAACCCGACCCGATAGCTTAACAACGTTCCGTTACGGTGGATGCCACGTGTCAGTCACCCTTGACGAAAGCACTTCTGTGACGCGCGATTTATCGTCATGGAAGTGGACACTTCCGTGATGATAATTTTGGTAATGTCATGGAACACTTCTACGACAGCACATGTATGACTATCTTGATTCTGTCATAAATTTGTCATGGATGTACATGCATGACAAAAAATGCGACCTACTGTGACAAACACGTATCATCACGGAAGTGTATTGTTTTTGTAGTGATATGAAGAGGAAATTTCAGTACTACTGGAGAAGAATGAAGACCTGAAGCTAGGAATATTCATGGGAGACCCCGCACCTGAGGAGGACAACCATCCCGAAGACTACATCATAATCGACGACACCGACTCCGACCCCGATAGTGATGATGATTACGAAGACGAAGCTGAAGCGGATATCATGGAATCTTCCACCAATCAAAATTTCTAGTCGACCACCATATTATCAGTACTATTTTCCCCCATGTATATAGTAATAGTCCGAGTAGTTTGTAACGGTAGATTAGATCGATTGTATGCCCTTGTTTGGATTGAGTGGTGTGAAATGAATGTGTTAGTCTCATGTGCATATGGGTAGTGATTTCTCTTTAGACCTCACTCTATTCTCTTCTCACCCCTCTAAACCTATCAGATGCCTCCGAGACGTGACCCCGGATTTGTCTTCCCACCGGAGCTCACTCAGTTGATCCAACAGCAGAATGCCTTGATGCAGTTTATAGTCCAGAACCAAGGCAACAACAACAACAACAACCCACCGCCACCACCTCCAGTTGACAACTTATCCCGGTTTCTAAGGTTGAATCCACCGGTGTTTTCTAGTAGCACCGAGCTGATTGTTGCTGATGACTGGCCCTGCAGGATTGGAAGGGAGCTGACCACCGCAGGTTGCATAGATGCTGAGCTGCGTTTTGCCGCACACCAGCTGGATGGACACGCAGCCTCATGGTGGGAGAATTACACAACCACTTTCCCCATAGCCAATGTCACTTAGGATCAGTTTCAGCAAGCTTTCCGCACAGCACACGTCTCAACCAGAGCTATGAGTATGAAGAAGCGTGAGTTTCGCAACTTACGCCAGGGGAATCGTACTGTCGGGCAGTACGTGGATGAGTTTAGTAAGTTAGCTCGCTATGCCTAGATGATGTGGCCACAGATGCCGCGAAGCAGGAGAAGTTTATGGAAGGGCTGAATGATGAACTGAGTATGCAGTTGATGGTGGCAACATTTGCCAACTACCAGGAGTTGGTAGATAGGGCCCTCATGATTGAAGGCAAGTAGCAGCAGATAGAGAGCCGCAAAAGGAAGTATGGACAGGGGAAGCACAACTCTGGAGCTCAACAGAAGCCTCGTTTTACCCCGAACTCGGGAGGACACACCCATCATAACCATGGAGGCCACACTCACAATGGAGGAAGTTCACATAACCATTGTGGCCCTAAGAATGGTAATAGGAATGGATGAAACAACGGTCAGAACCGTTTCAACCCCACTACACCCGCCAAGAAGGATCTAAGTCAAATTACTTGTTTCAAGTGCGGGAAAACAGGAAACTATGCCATCGAGTGTCCTGAAGCAAAGAATGGAAATTGCAATGGAAGTTCTGGGAAGAAGCCCAACCCTTTCACTAGAGGACAGGTGAACCACGTTAACTTAGAGGAAGTTGAAGAGCAGCCAGATGCAGTTATCGGTAAGTTTTTGATTAAGTCATTTACTGCTACTGTTATTTTTAATACTAGTGCATCACATTCATACATATCGAGGAGGTTTGTGGATAAGTATAAGTTGCCCACCAAAGTCCTTAAGACACCTATGTTAGTAAGCTCGCCAGGAGCGGAGTATATGGCAAGCATATGATGTTTTCAAATGCCAATGACCATAGGTAGGCATGTTTTCCCCTCAGACCTAATAATTTTGGAGTCACAAGGATTGGATGTGATACTGGGCATGGATTGGCTATCGATGTATGGAGGAAATATCGATTGTGCTAGTAAGTCAATTCTACTCACCACCCAGAGGGAAAAAGGATCAAGTACGTATCTAGGCATGCGCCAAGGAGGACTCAAGTAAATTCACTCTCAGGAGTTGTTCAGGAGGAAGTGCCTGTTGTGAAGGATTACCCGAATGTATTTCCAGAGGAATTACCAGGCATGCCACCAGATCGGGACATAGAATTTTTAATAGAGCTGTTGCCAGGCACCGGACCAATATCGAAGAGACCATATCGAATGCCCGCAAATGATCTGGAGGAGATGAAGAAGCAGATTAAGGAGTTATTGGAGAAAGGTTACATTTGACCAAGTTCATCACCGTGGGGAGCCCCAGTGCTCCTAGTTGAGAAGAAGGATGGATCTTTGAGAATTGTCGTTGATTATCGTGCATTGAATGAAGTGACGATCAAGAACAAGTACCCACTATCGATGATCAACGATTTGTTTGACCAGCTACAGGGAGCCAAAGTATTCTCCAAGTTCGATCTTCGATCAGGATACCACCAGCTGAAGATCCAAGAACAGGATATACCTAAGACAACTTTCACCACTAGGTATGGGCTATATGAGTACACGGTCATGTCTTTTGGATTGGCTAATGCCCCTGCCTATTTTATGAGTATGATGAACAAGGTGTTCATGGAGTTTTTGGATAAGTTTGTTGTGGTGTTCATTGATGATATTTTGGTATACTCGAAGAATGAAGAGGAACACAAGGAACATTTGCGATTAGTTCTCGAGAAGCCCAGGGAACATCAGCTATATGCCAAGTTCAGCAAGTTGGAATTTTGGTTGAAAGAAGTTGGATTTCTTGGACATGTTATATCAGGAGAAGGTATAGCAGTAGACCCTACCAAGGTTCGGTCTGTCACTGAGTGGTTGGCACCTACCTCAGTTGGAGAGATCCGCAGTTTTCTGGGACTCGCAGGATATTATAGGAGATTCATTGAGAACTTTTCCAAGATTGCGAAACCCATGACGGAATTGTTGAAGAAGGACACCAAGTTCAAATGGACCGAGGAATGTGAGGCCAGTTTTCAAGAATTGAAGAAATGTTTGGTTACAGCCCCAGTACAGATTCTTCCGGATATACGGAAGGATTTCCAAGTTTATTGCGACGCTTCTCACCTGGGACTTGGAGGTGTACTTATGCAAGATGGAAGAGTTGTTTCATATGCCTCACGTCAGCTTCGACCTCATGAGTTGAATTATGCCATGCATGATTTAGAGCTAGCAGTCGTAGTGCATGCGCTTAAGACCTGGAGACATTTTCTTATTGGAAACCGTGGTGATGTGTACACGGATCACAAGAGTTTGAAGTATATCTTCACACAGAAGGAGCTGAATCTCAGACAGAGGAGACGGTTGGAACTAATAAAGGATTATGATATGAAGTTGCATTATCATCCAGGATAGGCCAATGTCGTAGCAGACGCTTTGAGCCGCAGAAGTTATATCAGTACCCTCGTAAGCGGAGGATTACCGCAGGAGTTAGTCGACGATCTCAAGGAACTTCGTTTGGAGATAATTCCAAGAGGTTTTGTTGCAGCAATGGAGGTTCAGTCCACATTATTGGGAAAGATTCGAGAAGCTCAGAAGGATGATAAGGAAATTGCTGAGATAAATGAGAAGATGAGCAAAGGAAAAGCCAAGGGTTTTCGTGAGGATGAGCACGAAACTTTATGGTTTGAGGATCGTGTATATGTGCCCAATAATGCGGAGATCAGGAAGTTAATACTTCAGGAAGATCATGACTCGCCATACTCGATTCACCCCGGAAACACCAAGATGTATTTGGATTTGAAGGAACGCTTTGGTGGACAGGTATGAAGAAGGATATTGCCGGGTATGTAGCAGTATGTGATGTATGTCAGAGAGTGAAGGCAGAACATCAGAAGCCGGCAGGATTAGTTCAGCCTATGCCGATACCCGAATGGAAGTGGGACAAACTTGGCATGGATTTCATCACCGGATTACCCAAGACACGATCAGGATATGACTCTATCTGGGTAGTAGTAGATCACTTGACCAAAGTGGCTCACTTTGTCCCCGTGAAAACCACTTATACGAGCGCGAAGTTGGCCAAGATATATATGACCAGAATCGTATGTCTGCATGGAGTTCCGAGGACCATCGTATCAGATAGAGGAACACAGTTTACCTCGAAGTTTTGGAATCAGTTGCATCAGACTTTGGGTACTGGGCTAGAGTTCAGTATAGCCTTTCATCCGCAGACAGATGGACAGACCGAGAGAGTCAATTAGATTCTGGAGGACATGTTGAGAGCTTGTGCGCTAGATTATGGATCCAGTTGGGATGATAATTTGCCTTACGCAAAGTTCTCATACAACAACAGTTACCAGGCTAGTTTGAAGATGGCCCCTTTCGAAGCTTTGTATGGAAGGAGGTGCAGGACACTGTTGATGTGGGATGAAGTTGGAGACCGACAGTTGTTTGGACCCGATTTGATCAAGGAGTCTGAAGACAAGGTTAAGTTGATTCGTGATAGACTTAAGGTAGCTCAGTCCAGGCAGAAGAGTTATGCCGATACTAAACGCAAGGAGGTAGTCTATGAAATTGGAGACAGAGCATATCTTCGTGTGTCACCTCTGCGAGGACTTAAAAGATTCGGAGTTAAACGAAAGTTAGCCCCGAGATTTGTAGGACCATACCGAGTTTTGGAACGTATGGGAGATGTGGCCTACAAGTTGGAATTACCCGAAGGATGGTTAGGAGTTCAGGATGTGTTTCATGTTTCCTAGTTGAAGAAGTTCCTTGCAGAGATGGCCGATATTCCTCTAAGAGATACAGTGCGCCTGGAAGCAATTTCGGGGGGTAGGTTTGTAACATCCCAAATTTTCAATTTGGATGTTATACATAGGTCATCATATGGATATCATATTTTTTTATTTGCTTTTGGTTGTGATCCGAGAAATCTTAAGCAACTCAAGGACCCAAGGAGAGAGTTGGAGGTTTCACAAATTTTCATATTTAAATTTATTTTAAAATTTGAAGAAAGGATCAATTTGATTTTAATATTTTCTCTCCAATTATTTCAAATAATAAAAATAAATGAGAGAAGATAAAATGACTTCTTCAATAAGAGAGGAATATTGGAGAAGAAAATTTAAAATCAAATTATTAATTTATTTGTATTTTATTTGCTATTTTATTTGAATTAGAAAAAATATGCATTTTCGAAAATTGCATTTTAGGCCAGAAAAATGTTCATCTTGTCCTAAATATTAGGTTTGGACGGTGAAAATTGTTTCTGGTATTTTTAGATTTTTATTAGGATTTTTCTTCGGGCAATTTT
>NC_057799.1:531864303-531869452 GCF_018294505.1 Triticum aestivum
CGCACAGCTGTCGCCCGCACTGCGCCGCCGTCGACCGTGACCCCCCCGCCGCCGCCCACTGCTGCCGCCACTCGCCGCTGACGTCACCTCGCCCGCCGAAGCCGCCGGAGCTGCGCCGGATCTCACCGTTGACCTCGCCGTCGATTTTCTACGGTTGACCGGTAAAATCTGCTAGGTTTTCCTCGGTTTTATTTCTGTTTTTTTTCGGTTTAGGTTAGATCGGTTTTTTATTAGGTTATTTAGCAAATGTTCACTGGTTTGATTGTTTTAACAAACGATTTTCGTTCGTTAGTTCCTGTTAGCGAACGTTCGTTCGTTATGTTTTTATTTTTTTTATTTTACAGCGCGGGACCTATCCGCGAATACTTTTATCATAGATTAGTCCCTGATCTTCAAACCCTCGCTACTTTTTGCTTGTTTGTCCAAATCCAGTGAAACCAACGCCAAAATCTTCGTCTTGTTCCCCTCTCTCCAGATAATCAACTTGTACATGGTTTTGACAAATTAAAATTTGGTTTCAAGCAGATTTGAATCCGAACTTCTTTTGCTCGTAGTTTGAGTTTCGTGACTCCGATTCGATTGATTCTTTTTGCAAATCGAAGCTTTTCTCTTGAGTTTTTAGTTTGGATCATTTCTCTTGAGTTTTACCCTTGCATCTTATGTTTGAGTGCTTATGTTTGCTATTGTTTGTTCACGATAGAGTTTCCGGAGTGCGAGGCTTGCTACTACGAGTCACTAGGGTTTCCAAATCGTCAGCAAGGCAAGTAACACTTTGATCATATCCCTTTATTACCCAGTTTTTTATGCATTAGTTTCAACCCTCAAACACTACATGGTTAGGAGTTGATAACATGTGGGTATCGGGAAGTAGTTGATGAGGTAGAACCTATTGTCATTTATTTTAAACCCTGGGTGTTACTACGTATTGCTTATACTGCTATGCTATGCTCGTAGACGTGGATTGGTTTGAGCGTATTCATGAAAGATGTGAGAGATTATTGTTAACTAAGGTTTAACTTAAGGTGGGTACTTTAATACACATCTGGGTGGATTGGTTGGGGCACCCTGTAGCGCCCAGTGGTTGTCCGGACACCTGGAGCAATCCAGCGTTGTCTTAGGATATCCCGGAGTACCCGTGTGATCATCCTATGGTTTGCCACCCAGGCTCAAAGGGATCATAAGATTATTCATGCTAGAAACTTTCGTGTGCATCAACAAGCCATTATGGGCTCTGTCATAGCTGAGTAAGTTGTGGGAAACCTTTCCATGATGGTCCAGCAGATGTAGGGGATTGTAGGTGTACCGGCCTATCTATCGGTTAAGGGGACCTCTTCGGAAAGACTGTGTCTCGGTCATCCGTTTCTCAAACATCATGCAGTGCGAGAAATTCAATGGAGGAGATTGAGTCTTGTGGGGAAAAGTGCGCAAACCTCTGCAGGGTGTATAAACTAATCATGGTTAGCCGTGTCCCCGGTTATGGACATCTTGAGTATCTGGTACTTGAATTATTGATTTGATCTCATCACTTTACTTAATTAATTTGTTGGGTTATAATTATTGTTTTGGGATTGAGTTGGAGGAACCTTCTCAATACATTTCAACCAACTTGGTAGTTAAATAAAAAATATTCCTTTGTTGTAGGGAAAAACTAGCTTTATGCAAATGATAACCGTAGAGCCTCCACCAGCCATATATGCATGTAGTGATAGCTGTTATTTGTTCATTGCTCTATAGTGTTATCTTGCCAGCATATTCCATATGCTGACCTACACAGGCTACAACGTATTATGTTGCAGAGTTTCAGACGAAGAGTAAGGTACGCTAGGTCGTTGTCACGCACTCAGCTATGCCGTTGGAGTTGATGGACTCATTTATCTTCGAAGCTTCCGCTGTTATCTTATTTAGATGGCCTTCAGCCATATTATCGTAATAAGTTCTCTCTTTGAGACACTCGATGTAATAAGTGTGTGATTGAACTCTGTTATAAATCCTCAAGTACTGTGTGTGTTAGCATTACCGATCCAGGGATGACACCTATGCACAAAGATTTGACCGTCTGAGGTTGGATCGCTATAGGAGTGGTCTGCACCATGCAGTTGTCGTCGTCAAGCGCCGGAGTGGTGACTTGAGGTGGTGGAGTTCTGGGTGTCTCATCATGGACTGGGGTGTCTTGCTATTTGTGCTTGGCCCATGAGTCATCCTGAGCAATTGGCGTCAACGGACGACCAATGCTGATTAGTTCACTGCTCGTTGGAGCAGGCGATGATACCAACTGGGGCTCGAGCTGAGGAAGGACTTCATCATCATTAATATCGTCACCATGACCAATGTCTTCAGCTATGATGGGGTCAACAGCTGGTACTTCTTCATCTTCAGGAGCCTCTGTGGAAGCAGGCTCATGGATCACAAGACGGCGCTCTCGATTCATTGAAGCTGGAAGAGCAACAGAAATGGGTTCAACAATGAGGGGCCCAGTGGCAGCAGCACGCTCTTTCTTTGAAGACTTTGTCTTCAGCTTCTTCTTGGATGGGGAATCATCAGAAGCATTCTTGTGCTTGCGCTTCCTGGCTTCAGCTTCAGCTGCCCTTGTCTTCTTTAGCTCTGAAGCTGCTGAGGTGACCTTAGGCTTTGAGCCTGTCATACTGGCAGGGAAGACAATGTGAGGTTCTTCCTGCCTTGGTGCTTCAGTTGGGGCCACAACAGACTTCTTCTTTTGCTTGGCAGCCATCCTGGGATCGACGCCAAGACGCCCAAGAGCTTTGCACTTTTCAGCTTCATTGTGAGCTTGAATACATTTCTCTGCGAAGTACTTCATGTGCTCTTGTGAGCCTTTAGCTTCATCACGCTTCTTGTGAAACTCTTCTTTGAGGTCATGCAACATCTTCTTAAAGATTTGAACATCTGCCACGCTGAGCTTGGCCATGTTCTTCTTGAAATGAGCCTTCTCATAGTCAATCTTGTTTTTCAGCTCGATGATTTTCTAAGCCAAGGCCAGTTCATTGGCAATGGCTCCGTGGAATGTGACGCTGATGTCCACTAGCAGCTGAAGATCATCAATACTGATGCTCTGGTCATCGAACCACTCATCGATGAAGTTGTTCAGAATGTCAACATCAAAGAGGGGTAGATCGTTGAAGATCTCCGCCTCTTGCTTGCACTTGATTAGCATCTCAAGGGCTTCAACACCAAGATCTTCATCACTAGACAGATCAATGGTGTCTTCCTCGTTGCGCAAAACGGCAGCAGGAGTCAGTTCATGCCCAGAAATCTTCTTGGGCTTCTTGGCTTTCTTGGACTTCTCGATCTTCTTGGAGACGCGAGACAAATCTTCAGACTGCACACTGGGTTCAGGAGGTGCAGTGGCCAATGGCTTCACAGTGGAAGCTTTTGGTGTGACAGAGGGCTTTGAAGCTTTTGAGTTCTTCTTCTTCTTATGCTTCGGTGGTGCTGGCGCATCTTCAGAGTCTGTGTCATCAGCAGATTGATCCACCGTGGCCCTCTAAGCAGTGATGTGAGAGAGAAGGCCATCGAAGTTGTTGAAGGGGCCGACGATATTGGGATTTGCATCATGTGTGCCATCAGCCTTCGGAGCAGACGGACCAGGGTTGAAGTCGAGTCCGAATGCCTTCTTGTTCTTAGCTGCTGACTCCTTTGCAAACTGAAAATTGCGCTTGAAAAATTGTCTTCGCGACACCATAGTATAGATGTTGGATCAACATTCTCAGGCTGTAGTCCTCGGACCATGCATGGGTAGAAGCCTTGGGCAATAGCTTCAGGCTTCGACTTTGGCTGCAAGTTTCAGTACAGTATATCGCCCCATGGGCGCTTGATGGCGTTCTTTTCAGCATATTTAGCAGTTACGAACTTGTACTTGAACCATTCTTCTGCCCAATATCTTCGAATCAATTGGATTCAGGTCTTGCGCTGGTGCTACCTCTTGAGCACTGCGTTGGTTTTCCCTTGAAGAGGAAAGGGTGATGCAGTAAAGTAGCGTAAGTATTTCCCTCAGTTTTTGGGAACTAAGGTATCAATCCAGTAGGAGACCACGCTTGAGTCCCACGCACCTACACAAACCAATAAGAACCTCGCAACCAATGCGATAAAGGGGTTGTCAATCCCTTCACGGTCACTTACGAGAGTGAGATCTGATAGATATGATAAGATAATATTTTTGGTATTTTTATAATAAAGAGAATTAAAGATGCAAAGTGAAATAAACGGTAATGGAAATAGCTAAGTATTGGAAGATTAATATGATGGAAAATAGACCCGGGGGCCATAGGTTTCACTAGTGGCTTCTCTCTAGAGCATAAGTATTACGGTGGGTGAACAAATTACTGTCGAGCAATTGATAGAATTGAGCATAGTTATGAGAATATCTAGGTATGATCATGTATATAGGCATGACGTCTGCGACAAGTAGAACGAAACGATTGTGCATCTACTACTATTACTACACACATCGACCGCTATCTGGCATGCATCTAGAGTATTAAGTTCATAAGAACAGAGTAATGCTTTAAGTAAGATGACATGATGTAGAGGGATAAACTCATGCAATATGATATAAACCCCATCTTTTTATCCTCGATGGCAAGAATACAATACGTGCCTTGCTGCCCCTGCTGTCACTGGGAAAGGACACCGCAAGATTGAACCCAAAGCTAAGCACTTCTCCCATTGCAAGAAATATCAATCTAGTAGGCCAAACCAAACTGATAATTCGAAGAGACTTGCAAAGATAACCAATCATACATAAAAGAATTCAGAGGATATTCAAATATTGTTCATAGATAAACTTGATCATAAACCCACAATTCACCGGTCTCGACAAAAACACCGCAAAAGAAGATGACATCGAATAGATCTCCAAGAGAATCGAGGAGAACTTTGTATTGAGATCCATAGAGAGAGAAGAAGCCATCTAGCTAATAACTATGGACCTGAAGGTCTGAGGTAAACTAGTCACACATCATCGGAGAGGCTATGGTGTTGATGTAGAAGCCCTTCGTGATCAATGCCCCCTCCGGCGGAGCGCCGGAAAAGGCCCCAAGATGGGATCTCACAGGTAGAGAAGGTTGCGGCGGTGGAAATAGGTTTTTGGCTCCGTATCTGATAGTTTGGGGGTACGTAGGTATATATAGGAGGA
>NC_057799.1:531869636-531890869 GCF_018294505.1 Triticum aestivum
GGCGCGCCCCCTGCCTCGTGCTCTCCTTGTTGATTACTTTGCGTAGACTCCAAGTCCTCTAGATCACGTTCGTTCCGAAAATCACGTTCCCGAAGGTTTCATTCCGTTTGGACTCCGTTTGATATTCTTTTTCTGCGAAACAATGAAATAGGCAAAAAAACAGTAATTCGGGCTGGGCCTCCGGTTAATAGGTTAGTCCCAAAAATAATATAAAAGTGTATAATAAAGCCCGTTAAACATCCAAAACAGAATATAATATAGCATGGAACAATAAAAAAATTATAGATATGTTGGGGACGTATCAGCTGGCCATAGCTTTCCTCAGGATCTGACTTGTACAGTTCAAACAGATCAGGAGGTAAATCCTTAGAAGTATCTCCACGGCGCTGCCTGCCACCTTTTCTTGCTGATTTCTCAGTTGCCATTCTATTCAGACTGACTGGCTTCAGAACAGTGAATGGCTTCCTTTTGCTGGTCAGACAAGTGCTGGCTTCAGGGGAGTGAATATGACGCTATAAGAACACTGCAAATGAATGCAGACTATGAGAACCAAGGGATTCTCCCACGGACATGTACCTGTGACAACATTAGAGGTGCGAGGGAAGGGGAAGAGGTCATATGCATTCTCAGAAGATTTTGAAGATAAATCAATTTGAAGACATTGACCTCATAGTGCGAAGACATTCACTTATTTGAAGAGAGTTGGTTCCAGATTTGTACGAATCCATGAATAAGTACAATTGAGGAATCTAACTAGTTATGAAGCATAAGTGAATATTCTTAGCATGATATGAGATGCAGATAAAGACGGATCCAGATTTGGAAGTGCAGAAACCACTTTTGGTTGAAGTGGATGGATTAGACGGATCGAAAAAGCAGTAAAAAGTGAGATTTAATTACCGCTTACGAACTTCTAGACGAGGCGGAGTTAGAAGCCGAGCAATTCAATCTCCCGCGCCCTAACTTGGCGGCGGAAGACACCTACGTCAGCGGCGGAGAGGACGAGGTCCGCAACCGGCAGCTAAGTGCTTCGTCTCCTGTGTTGACGTGAGCTAGCAGAGGCTCTAGGGTTTGAGCAAGGTGGCGAGGTGGAAGAAGAGATTTTGACCGTGGTGAGTGTGTACTTATAAGGAAAGGGACAACACAGCGTAATTACGCAGGTGCCCCTGGCGGTTCGCATCTGAAGGACAGTGTGGCTTGCATGCAACTTATTGGAAGTTGTTCCATGTTCCCACGCACGCCTGGATTGTCGGGTGGTCGTTCCGGCTTATCCGGTTTTCAGGCAAAGAGGATATGGCGTTAAAAACAGATTTAAACTTTTGTCTCTGTGTCTTTTTCTGACAAGGACTCAGTGAAGACATTCGACAGGTTTCAACAGAATGCATATGATTTGGACAGATAGAATTTGAGGTAGAAGCACAGAAGGGGTTAGGGTCCGATCACATTCAGTTAGATCAAGAAAAAATCAAGTATGAAGACATAGCCATAAGTGAATGCTGTAGAGCACAAAACACGCAACCATATGTATATCAGTATAAGACCAACCCAACATTGCGAAGATAAATCGTGAAGTCAAATCAATGTTGAAGACAAACCAAATGCGAAGACTATGTAATTATGATGCCAAATGAAACACTTCAAAAAGATTTTGGTGGTGGCGTTACCCACCGTATAGGAAGTATTAGACCCAGACACGGCGCACAATTATTGTGGCGCTCCAAAGTCAATTTCCGCGTTAATGTATTCACACTTAGAGTGTATGTCTTCATTGATTGAAGATATACGTTACTTCGTGTGTTGCACATCTAAGTCATCAACATGCATAAGTGTTAGGATGTGTGTCCAATTACAGGACATTTGAGGATTCTAAGATATTTAGCTCACACCGCAACTTGCAAAACCTTTTCTCATCCAAGGGCTTTGTGAAGATATCTGCCAATTTCTCTTCAGTGTTGACGTGAATGATACCAATATCTTCCTTCATGACATGATCTCTGAGAAAGTGATGACGGATATGAATGTGCTTTGTCTTCGAGTGTTGGACTAGGTTGTTGGCAATCTTGATGGCGCTTTCATTGTCGCAGTAGAGTGGCACTTGCTTCAGGTGGATGCCATAGTCCTTGAGAGTTTGCTTCATCCATAGAAGCTGAGCGCAGCAAGATCCAACAGCAATGTATTCAGATTCAGAAGTGGAGAGGGATACACAGTTCTGCTTCTTTGAAGACCAACAAACAAGAGATCGTCCAAGAAAGTGACATGTGCCTGATGTGGACTTGCGATCAACCTTGTCAGTAGCATAATCAGCATATGAGAATCCAACTAGATCAAACTCTGAGCCCTTTGGATACCATAATCCTAGTGTTGGGGTGTAAGCCAAATATCGAAGAATTCGCTTCACTGCTAAGTGATGCGATTCCTTTGGTGCCACTTGGAATCGGGCACACATGCAAACGCTAAGCATTATATCTGGCCTAGATGCACATAAATAGAGTAAAGAACCAATCATGGAGCGGTATAACTTTTGATCGAACTCTTTACCATTGGACCCAATTGACCTTTGGTTGGCATTGGCGTCATGTACCGTTTGCAGTCTTGCATTCCAAACTTCTTCAGGCAATCTTTGAGGTATTTCTCTTGTGATATGAAGATGTTGTTGCTCTGCTGACGGATTTGAAGACCGAGGAAGAATTTCAGCTCACCCATCATGGACATCTGATACTTCTCTCGCATCATATGTCCAAACTCATCATTGTATCTCTTATCAGTGCAGCCAAAGATAATGTCATCCACATAGATCTGGCACACAAACAGTTCACCATCGTATGTCTTCATGAAGAGAGTGTGATCCAGGGAACCAGGTTTGAAGCCTTTGCTCTTCAGGAAGTCTTTGAGCGTGTCATAGCAAGCGCGAGGAGCTTGTTTGAGGCCATATAGTGCCTTGTTGAGCTTGTATACCATGTCAGGATGTTTTGGGTCTTCAAAGCCAGGTGGTTGTGCAACATAGACTTCTCCTTCAATCTTGCCATTGAGAAAAGCACTCTTCACATCCATTTGATACAGTAGGATGTTGTGATGGTTGGCATAGGCTAGCAGTATGCGAATGGCTTCAAGCCTAGCCACCGGAGCAAATGTTTCATCGAAGTCAATCCCTTCTACTTGAGTGTAACCTTGAGCAACGAGACGAGCCTTGTTTCTGACAACTTGACCATGCTCATCTTGTTTGTTGCGATAGATCCATTTGGTGCCTACGATGTTGTGTTTGCGAGGATCAGGACGCTTAACCAATTCCCATACATTGTTCAGCTCGAACTGTTGAAGCTCTTCTTGCATAGCTTGAATCCATTCAGGTTCCATGAAGGCTTCATCAACTTTCTTGGGGTCAGATATAGAGACAAAAGCAAAGTGCCCACAGAAATTTGCTAGCTGTGTTGCTCTTGAACGAGTGAGTGGACCAGGTGCATTGATGCTATCGATTATCTTCTCAATATGTACTTCATTTGCAACACGAGGATGAACTGTATGAAGATTTTGCCCTTGCTGATCATTGTCTTCACCTTCAGCATTGACTTCAGGCTGAGCAGTGTCTTCGGGTTGACTAGGTGCAGAAATGATGATTTCTTCTTCAGCCTGTGCCTCGGAAGGTATGATTTCTCCAGTACCCATAAGCTTGATAGATTCACTCGGTGAGGCTTCATCTAGCACATTTGGCAGGTGCTCTCTTTGCGAGCCGTTAGTCTCATCGAACCGCAGATCTACAGTTTCAACCACTTTATAGTGAAAGAGGTTGAAGACTCTGTAGGAGTGCGAATCCTTTCCGTAGCCAAGCACAAAGCCTTCATGTCCTTTCGGTGCAAATTTTGGAATGTGATGTGGATCCTTGATCCAACACCTAGCACCAAATACTCTAAAGTAACTGACATTTGGCTTCTTACCAGTTAGTAGCTCATAGGATGTCTTCTTTCGAAGCTTGTGAAGATAAACACGGTTGATGACATGGCATGAGGTATCAATGGCTTCAGGCCAGAACTTTCTTGGAGTCTTGTACTCATCAAGCATCGTCCGTGCCATCTCAATGAGAGTTCTGTTCTTGCACTCCACGATGCCGTTCTGCTGAGGTGTGTATGGAGCTGAGAACTCATGTGTGATGCCCAATGTATCAAGATAAGTGTCGATGCTGGTGTTCTTGAATTCTGTGCCGTTGTCACTTCTGATGTGCTTGATCTTGATGCCATAGTTCATCATGGCACGATTGGCGAATCATCTGAAGACATCCTGCACTTCATTCTTGTAGAGGATTATGTGCCCTCATGTATATCTCGAGTAATCATCAACAATAACGAAGGCATAGAGGCAAGCAGTGGTAGTAAGGGTAGAGTAGTGAGTAGGGCCAAATAAGTCCATGTGAAGCAGCTCGAAGGGACGAGACGTCGTCGTGATTGTCTTCGAGGGATGCTTAGCCATAGGCATCTTTCCAGCTTCGCAGGCGCCACACAGATGACCCTTCTTGAACTTGACGTCCTCGATCCCTATGACATGCTTCTTCTTTGCGAGAGTGTACAAGTTCCTCATGCCGGCATGTCCTAGCCTCCGATGCCAGAGCCAGCACTCTGAAGCTTTTGCTAGAAGACATACGACCAACTGTGGTCCTGCTGAGAAATCTACCATGTACAGATCATCTTTTCGGTACCCTTCAAAGACTTGAGATTTGTCAGATTCCATAAGAACAAGGCAATGATATTTTCCAAATATCACAGTCATGTTCAAGTCACAAAGCATTGAAACAGACATTAAGTTGAAACCAAGGGATTCGATAAGCATCACTTTATCCATGTGCTGATCCTTTGAGATTGCAACTCTACCTAGACCCAATACCTTGCTTTTAACCGTGTCAACAAATGTGATGTGACTTTTGTCAGATGGACGTAGGGTTGAATCCATCAGAAGACTTCGATCACCAGTCATGTGGTTAGTGCATCCACTGTCCATAATCCATTCTAAAGCCTTTGGTGTCATACCCTACAGTGCAGTTTGGGGGATAGGCTTCACCAAGGGTATTGTGAAGCATAAACATTTGAAGAACAAGCGGATTACGAAAGTTCAGATCTTGGTTAGGATAAATAGGATGTTTGTCAATAAATCCTGGGACGAAATACATAGTAAGACCATTTGGAAATTTTATCTTGCGTCCCACAAGATGTTTAAGGTCCCCAGCATAAGCATAAAACGCCTTTGATTTCCGGCTAGAGACCTTTCCCTGCAAAAGAGAGTTAATTCTTCTTAACCTCCCACATTTTCAGGGGTGGCTTAGAAGCAATGAGTCTAAGTGTAGCATCTGAGAACTTTGGCTTTGGAGCCCTAGCAAATAGCCTTGCAGGTGGTGAATAATACTCATAAGAATAAGCAGAATAGTTCTTGGTCTTATGAATATAGCGGTTTGACGAAACACACTCATATTCATAAGTCTGAGTAAGTTTTCCCTGCAAAACATTGGTGTTAGGGTGACTCTGGTGAGTCCTCTGTCTGTATGAAGCCTTTGGACCATATGAAGCCTTTGGTCTGGGGTTTGTCTTCTTCCCTGGTGGTGTCATGATGACATTCACAGGAAGATTCTCAAGACAACTTTTGGGCACCCAGATCTTCTTCAAAGGTGGTCCATTCCTGCAGTTAGTACCAATATACCTGGCAAACACTTCACCGTTCTGATTCTTAAACAGTTTATAGTTTGCATCAAAGGATTCATCAATGATAATCGGGTTAGCACAAGTGAAGCCAGATAAGGTAGATGGATCCACTGAAGGTCCCTTTGCAACAACCCATGTGGTTTTGGGGTACTGCTCAGGCTTCCACTAAGAACCATCAACATTCATTTTCCTCTCGAACCCAACACCCTCTTTCCTAGGGTTTCGGTTCCGAATTTGTTTCTTGAGGACATCACATAGTGTTTGATGCCCTTTGAGACTTTTGTACATTCCTGTCTCAAGTAATGTCTTCAACCTGGCATTCTCATCAGCAATAGTAGTGGTATCCTCAGCAGAGGGGTTAGTTACCACATCAGCAGTTGAAAATATTGCAACAGCAGCAGCAGTAGAACATTCAACAACAGAGACAGCATTATCACACTCAAAACATTTTAGACATGGTGGTTCAAATCCTTCTTGAGCGGAACTGATCTGTTGAGCGCATAGTGACTCGTTCTCTTTTCGAAGATCTTCATGAGACGCTCTCAGGTTCTCAAGTTCTTGCTTCCTTTGAAGATAATCATAGGAAAGCATCTCATGAGTCGCTGAGAGAGTTTCATGACGACTTTCAAGTTCCTCGTACTTAACATGAAGATTTTAGATGTCTTCAATTAAGGACTGATATCGGGTCATTTCCGCGTCCAACAAGTCATTGCTTTTGTCTAGCAACTTTTGAATATGTTCGATAGCATTTTGTTGTTCGGTTGCAATTTTAGCAAGTGTTTTGTGCTAGGTTTAGATTCAAATTCAGAGTCATCTTCACTTGATGTTTGAAAGTAAGCATCGCGTGAGTTTACCTTGGCACCACGTGCCATGAAGAAGTAGGTGGGAGAAGATGACTCGGGTTCGGGAGTCATTGTTTTGAGTGACTCCTTGAATTCGAGGAACCAGGGATCCTGACATGTTCGATGCCCTTCATAAACATCAGAGATCCGATCCCATATAAGCTTTGCATTGCAAAGATGCATGATGCGCCCGACCTCGTCTCTGGGCAGGCAGGAGCGTATAACAACTTTCGCCTTGATTTCAAGAAGAGTGTACTTCTGAATATCGTCAGCGTTCGCCATCTTGCATAAGTCGGTGAGACCAATCTCCTTGACAGTCCAAAGCTCACTGTCCATCGCAAGGAGGCGCTTTCTCATCATAGCCTTCCATCTGGGATAATCATGGCCATAAAAAATGGGGCACGCAGCGGAGACCTTGGTTATCCCTGCAGTCGACATAGCTAAAACTCCAGGTGGGTAAACCGAATCACACAGAACAAGGGAGCTCCTTGCTCTGATACCAATTGAAAGTGCTAGTTATCGACTAGGGGGGGGGGTGAATAGGCGATTTTTATGAAAGTCTTCAAAACACGGGGGCTTTAAAGACAAATAGTAGAAATGGACCTATTTAATATGCAGCGGAAGATAGACTACACTAGACAAGCCATAGTCCAGTAAGCAATGAAGTGAAAGCACGAAGACTATCAGCAGCTAGGTAGTATGGATCAGGATGGAAGATAGTATGAAGCGAAACAGTAAATAGTCTTCACACAGTGAAGACAATCAGATCATGCAAACAAGCAATGACTTCACGAAGATCAACTGAAAGTAAAGAGAGATGAGGGATAGAACCAGTTGCTTGGTGAGGACAAGGATTTGGTAGACCAGTTCCAGTTGCTATGACAACTGTACGTCTGGTTAGGGAGGCTGGGATTTAACTCAGAAGACCGCCTCTTCACCTTATTCCCCTTGAGCTAAGAACACTTAGTCCTCGCCCAATCACTCTGGTAAGTCTTCAAGGTAGACTTCCAAACCTTCACAGACTTCGTTCACTGGCAATCCACAATGACTCTTGGATGCTCAGAACGTGACGCCTAACCGGCTGGAGGATTCACAGTCCTCAAGTGTAACAAGTCTTCAGATCACGCGGACAGAAAGACTTCAGTGATGCCTAACACTCTTTGGCTCTGGGTGTTTTGGGCTTTGTCCTCGCAAGGATCTCTCTCTCTCTCAAAAGCTTCGGAGGTGGGTTGCTCTCAAATGACAAAAGCCGTGCACTAACTCTAAGCAGCCACCAATTTATGGTGTAGGGGTGGGCTATTTATAGCCAGGAGGCAACCCGACCTGATATGTTCGAAATGACCCCGGGTCACTAAGAAACTGACATGTGTCCAACGGTCAGATTTCAAACACACGCGATAGCTTGACTTGGGCTACAAGCAAAAGCTGGCTCATCCAGCTCTGGATAAGATTTGCTCTCATTGTCTTCACTCGAAGACATAGGATTTGGTTGAGCATCACATCAGTCACCCTAACTTTGTTCACTTGGACCCACTTAACAGTATGATGGTTCCTATGACTCAAACAAAGAAGAAAAGGAAACTACGAAACAACTGTGTCTTCGCACTCCATAGTCTTCACGTGAATGTCTTCTCAAGTCATAATCTTCGTTGTGAATATCTTCACAGACCACCATTGTCTTCAATGTCTTCACACATTTTTAGGGGTCATCTCTGGTAGGTAAACCGAATCAATAAGGGACTACTACCTGTGTTATCCTGCAATTCTCACAAACACATTAGTCCCTCAATCAAGTTTGTCGTCAATACTCCAAAACCAACCAGGGGTGGCACTAGATGCACTTACAAAACTTCTTGTTGAATGTTGGATATGTTGTTGCAAACTTGTATGTTTCTTATGTTGTTGGAAACTTATTGTTGGTATGCTTGTTGGAATTCTTTTGAAATGTGTGTGTATATATATATGTGAAATTCTATCAAATTGAATGAATTTAACAAAAAAACAGGGGCTATACAGGCACTTTGCCGTCAGCTGGCAGACGGCAAAGCTGCCACATGGCAGCTACCTGTGCAACCTGGGGGGCCTATATGGTTTCTTTGCCGTCTGCCGCCAGGAGACAAAGAACTTTGCCTCTTTGCCGTCCGCCAGCAGATGACAAAGTGCACCATTAACCCCCTAATGGCCATAAGCTGCCATGTGTGCCGTCCAGGTCCTTTGCCATCTGCTGGCGGACGACAAAGACCATTTCATCTTTCCCGTCCGCCAGCAGACGACAAAGAGCCCTTCGCCGTAGCCTATTCAGCCGGACCTGTTGCCGTCTGCTGGCGGACGGCAAAGGCCTTTGTCGTCCGCCAGGCGTGCCTTTGCCACCAGCCATGGTAGATGGCAAAGTGCCTGATTCCTGTAGTGTACACTGACCTGTTTGGGTGTGCGCAAGGCCAATTCCCAATTAAATATTTGGGAATACCTATTCATTATCGGCGTCTCACAAATGCGGAATGGAAACATGTAGAGGAGCGCTTAGAGAAACGGTTGAGCAGTTGGAAAGGCAAGTTGCTCTTTGTTGGAGGACGATTAGTCTTGATCAATTCTGTCCTCACAAATATGGTTCTCGATATGCTTTCTTTTTGTCCAAATCCCAAAAGGGGTCTTGCAAAGGCTGGATTATTTTGGATCCAGATTCTTTTGGCAAGGAGATAGTGAAAAGAAAAAGTACAGGCTGGTCAAATGGAGCGTGGTTTGTAGGCCAAAATACCAAGGTGGCCTTGGCATTGATGACCTACAGGTCAAGAATAATGCATTACTTAGTAAATGGTTGTTCAAACTACTTACTGATGATGACGTTTGGCAAACCCTCCTGCGAAACAAGTATCTAGACCAAAAGGCTGTGTCTCAGGACTATTGGAAACCTGGTGACTCACACTTTTGGGCTGGTCTAATGGCGGTAAATAAGCATCTTTTCCATTTTGTATCATTTGCGATAAATGACGGGTCGGAGATTCGTTTATCGGAGGATAACGGCTAGGCAATGCCAGCCTCCGAGAACAATATCCTGCTTTGTACAACGTTGTTCGTAGTAAGAATGATACTCTCGCACAGGTCCTCACCTCATCTCTACCGAATATTTCTTTCAGGCGGGATTTGATCAGCCCCCGTCTTATGTCATGGCAACATCTACTGTCCAGATTGGATTCGATTAACCTGACACAAGGACGGGGTGTGTTCCGCTGAAACCTCACTACATCTGGGTCCTTCACGGTCGACTCTATGTACCATGTGCTCACGCATTCAGAGGTCCCAATGGACAATAACAAGAAAATTTGGAAGTCGAAGATTCCACTAAAAGTTAAAATCCTAATGTGGTACCTCCAGAGGGGAGTTGTGCTAACCAAAGACAACCTTGCCGTCGCAATTGGCAAGGAATTAAGAAGTGTTGCTTTTGTACTCACGATGAGACAATCAAACACCTCTATTATCAGTGCAAGCTTGCACGTTCTATATGGTCAATCATCCAAATAGCGTCCAATTTATATCCGCCCACAAGTGTTGCCATTATTTTTGGTCATTGGTTGGACGGTATTTCAAATAGGATCAAGACGTTATTGAGGGTGCAAGCTGAAGGAAATATGCCCTAGAGGCAATAATAAATTTGTTATTTATATTTCCTTATATCATGATAAATGTTTATTATTCATGCTAGAATTGAATTAATCGGAAACTTAGTACATGTGTGAATACACAGACAAACAGAGTGTCCCTAGTATGCCTCTACTTGACTAGCTCGTTAATCAAAGATGGTTAAGTTTCCTAACCATAGACATGTGTTGTCATTTGATGAATGGGATCTCATCATTAGAGAATGATGTGATGGACAAGACCCATCCGTTAGCTTAGCATTAATGATTGTTTAGTTTTATTGCTATAGTTTTGAACATGACTTATACATGTTCCTCTGACTATGATATTATGCAACTCCCGAATACCGGAGGAACACCTTGTGTGCTATCAGACGTCACAATGTAAATGCGTGATTATAAAGATGGTCTACAGGTGTCTCTGATGGTGCTTGTTGAGTTGGCATAGATCGAGATTAGGATTTGTCACTCCGTGTTTCGGAGAGGTATCTCTGGGCCCTCTCGGTAATGCTCATCACTATAAGCTTTGCAAGCAATGTGACTATGAGTTAGTTGCAGGATGATGCATTACGGAATGAGTAAAGAGACTAGCCGGTAAGGAGATTGAACTAGGCATGTTGATACCGACGATCGAATCTCGGGCAAGTAACATATCGATGACAAAGGGAACAACATATGTTGTTATGCGGTTTGACCGATAAAGATCTTCGTGGAATATGTAGGAGCCAATATGAGCATCCAGGTTCTGCTATTGGTTATTGACCAGAGATGTGTCTCGGTCATGTCTACATAGTTCTCGAACCCGTAGGGTCCGCACGCTTAACGTTCGATGATGATTTGTATTATGAGTTATGTGATTTGATGACCGAAGATTGTTCGGAGTCCCGGATGAGATCACGGACATGACGAGGAGTCTTGAAATGGTCGAGACATAAAGATTCATATATTGGAAGGTTACATTAGGACACCGGAATGGTTTGGGTTGTTTCAGATGAGTTCCGGAGTACCGGGGGTTATCGGAACCCCCCCGGGAAGTTCATGGGCGTTCGTCAGCCTTAGTGGAAAGGAGAGGAGGGCCACAAGGGAGGCCGCGCACCCCCCATGGCCAGTCCGAATTGGACAAGGGAGGGGGGCGACACCCCCTCTTTCCTTCTCTCCTCTTCCTCCTTCCCTCTCTCCCTCTTTGAAAAGGATGGGACTCCAACTAGGATTGGGAATGCTAGTTGGACTCCCCTATGGCGTGCCTCCTCCCTGGCCGCCGGCCTCCTCCTCCCTCCTTTATATACGGGGGCAGGGGGGCACCCCAAAGACACACAAGATTCTTGTAACCGTGTGCGGTGCCCCCTCCACAGTTACACACCTCGGTCATATCGTTGTAGTGCTTAGGCGAAGCTCTGCGCCGGTAACTTCATCATCACCGTCGCCACGCCATCGTGCTGATGAAACTCTCCCTTGGCCTCAATTGGATCAAGAGATCGAGGGACGTCATCGAGCTGAACGTGTGCTGAACGCGGAGGTGCCGTACGTTCGGTGCTTGGATCGGTCGGATCACGAAGACGTTCGACTACATCAACCGCGTTACTAAACACTTCCGCCTTCGGTCTACGAGGGTACGTGGACACACTCTCCCCGCTCGTTGCTATGCATCTCCTAGATAGATCTTGCACGAGGGAAGTGAAAGGTATATTTGATATACATGTTATTGATGTGTACCTTACTAATGCTCGTAGTAGCGCCTGGGTATTTGATACTGGTTCTGTTGCTCATATCTGCAACTCGAAACAGGGATTAAGGATTAAACGAAGATTGGCTAAGGACGAGGTGATGATGCGCGTGGGAAATGGTTCCAAAGTCGATGTGATCGCCGTCGGCACGCTAACTCTACATCTACCTTCGGGATTAGTTTTAGACCTGAATAATTGTTATTTGGTGCCAGCGTTAAGCATGAACATTATATCTGGATCTTGTTTGATGCGAGACGGTTATTCATTTAAATCAGAGAATAATGGTTGTTCTATTAATATGAGTAATATCTTTTATGGTCATGCACCCTTGATGAGTGGTCTATTTTTATTGAATCTCGATAGTAGTGATACACATATTCATAGTATTGAAGCCAAAAGATATAAGTTTAATAATGATAGTGCAACTTATTTGTGGCACTGCCGTTTAGGTCATATTGGTGTAAAGCGCATGACGAAACTCCATGCTGATGGGCTTTTGGAATCACTTGATTATGAATCACTTGATGCTTGCGAACCATGCCTCATGGGCAAGATGACTAAGACTCTGTTCTCCGGAACAATGGAGCGAGCAACAGACTTGTTGGAAATAATACATACTGATGTATGCGGTTCGATGAGTGTTGAGGCTCGCGGCGGGTATCGTTATTTTCTGACCTTCACAGATGATTTGAGCAGATATGGGTATATCTACTTGATGAAACATAAGTCTGAAACATTTGAAAAGTTCAAAGAATTTCAGAGTGAAGTGGAAAATCATCGTAACAAGAAAATAATGTTTCTACGATCTGATCGTGGAGGTGAATATTTGAGTTATGAGTTTGGTCTTAATTTGAAACAGTGCGGAATAGTTTCGCAACTCACGCCACGTGGAACACCATAGCGAAATGGTGTGTCCGAACGTCGTAACCATACTTTATTAGATATGGTGCGATCTATGATATCTTTTACTGATTTACCGCAATCGTTTTGCGGTTATGCTTTAGAGACTGCTGCATTCACGTTAAATAGGGCACCATCTAAATCCGTTGAGACGACACCATATGAACTGTGGTTTGGCAAGAAACCGAAGTTGTCGTTTCTTAAAGTTTGGGACTGTGATGCTTATGTGAAAAAGCTTCAACCTGATAAGCTCGAACCCAAATCGGAGAAATGTGTCTTCATAGGATACCCAAATTGGAGACTGTTGGGTACACCTTCTATCACAGATCCGAAGGCAAGACATTCGTTGCTAAGAATGGATCCTTTCTAGAGAAGGAGTTTCTTTCGAAAGAAGTGAGTGGGATGAAAGTAGAACTTGATGAGGTAACCGTACCTGCTCCCTTATTGGAAAGTAGTTCATCACAGAAACCGGTTCTTGTGACGTCTATACCAATTAGTGAGGAAGTTAATGATGATGATCATGAAACTTCAGATCAAGTTGTTACTGAACCTTGTAGGTCAACCAGAGTAAGATCCGCACCAGAGTGGTACGGTAATCCTGTTCTGGAAGTCATGTTACTTGACCATGACGAACCTACGAAGTATGAGGAAGCGATGATGAGCCCAGATTCCGCGAAATGGCTTGAGGCCATGAAATCTGAGATGGGATCCATGCATGAGAACAAAGTATGGACTTTGGTTGACTTGCCCGATGATCGGCAAGCAATAGAGAATAAATGGATCTTCAAGAAGAAGACTAACGCTGACGGTAATGTTACTGTCTACAAAGCTCGACTTGTTGCGAAAGGTTTTCGACAAGTTCAAGGAGTTGAATACGATGAGACCTTCTCACCCGTAGCGATGCTTAAGTCTGTCCGAATCATGTTCGCAATTGCCGCATTTTATGATTATGAAATTTGGCAAATGGATGTCAAAACTGCATTCCTTAATGGATATCTTAAAGAAGAGTTGTATATGATGCAACCAGAAGGTTTTGTCGATCCAAAAGGTGCTAACAAAGTGTGCAAGCTCCAGCGATCCATTTATGGACTGGTGCAAGCCTCTCGGAGTTGGAATATACGCTTTGATAGTGTGATCAAGGCATATGGTTTTATACAGACTTTTGGAGAAGCCTGTATTTACAAGAAAGTGAGTGGGAGCTCAGTAGCATTTCTAATATTATATGTGGATGACATATTGTTGATTGGAAATGATATAGAATTTCTGAATAGCATAAAAAGATACTTGAATAAGAATTTTTCAATGAAAGACCTCGGTGAAGCTGCTTTCATATTGGGCATCAAGAACTATAGAGATAGATCAAGACGCTTAATTGGATTTTCACAAAGCACATACCTTGATAAGATTTTGAAGAAGTTCAAAATGGATCAGTCAAAGAAAGGGTTCTTTCCTGTGTTACAAGTTGTGAAGTTGAGTCAGACTCAATGCCCGACCACTGCAGAAGATAGAGAGAAAATGAAAGCCATTCCCTATGCCTCAGCCATAGGTTCTATCATGTATGCAATGCTGTGTACCAAACCTGATGTGTGCCTTGCTATTAGTTTAGCAGGGAGGTACCGAAGTAATCCAGGAGTGGATCACTGGACAGCGGTCAAGAACATCCTGAAATACCTAAAAAGGACAAAGGATATGTTTCTCGTTTATGGAGGTGACAAAGAGCTTGTCGTAAATGGTTACGTCGATGCAAGATTTGACTCTGATTCGGATGACTCTAAGTCACAAACCAGATACATATTTATATTGAATGGTGGAGCTGTCAGCTGGTGCAGTTCTAAGCAGAGCATCGTGGCGGGATCTACGTGTGAAGCGGAGTACATAGCTGCTTCGGAAGCAGCAAATGAAGGAGTCTGGATGAAGGAGTTCATATCCGATGTAGGTCTAATACCTAGTGCATCGGGTCTAATGAAAATCTTTTGTGACAAGACTGGAGCAATAGCCTTGGCGAAGGAATCCAGATTTCACAAGAGAACCAAGCACATCAAAAGACGCTTCAGTTCCATCCACGATCTAGTCAAGGAGGGAGACATAGAAGTTTGCAAAATTCATACGGATCTGAATGTGGCAGACCCGTTGACTAAGCCTCTTCCACGAGCAAAACATGATCAACACCAAGACTCCATGGGTGTTAGAATCATTACTATGTAATCCAGATTATTGACTCTAGTGCAAGTGGGAGACTGAAGGAAATATGCCCTAGAGGCAATAATAAAGTTGTTATTTATATTTCCTTATATCATGATAAATGTTTATTATTCATGCTAGAATTATATTAATCGGAAACTTAGTACATGTGTGAATACATAGACAAACAGAGTGTCCCTAGTATGCCTCTACTTGACTAGATCGTTAATCAAAGATGGTTAAGTTTCCTAACCATAGATATGTGTTGTCATTTGATGAACGGGATCACATCATTAGAGAATGATGTGATGGAAAATACCCATCCGTTAGCTTAGCATTAATGACCGTTTAGTTTTATTGCTATTGCTTTCATCATGACTTATACATGTTCCTCTGACTATGAGATTATGCAACTCCCGAATACCGGAGGAACACCTTGTGTGCTATCAAACGTCACAACGTAAATGGGTGATTATAAAGATGCTCTACAGGTGTCTTCGATGGTGCTTGTTGAGTTGGCATAGATCGAGATTAGGATTTGTCACTCCGTGTTTCGGAGAGGTATCTTTGGGCCCTCTCGATAATGCTCATCACTATAAGCCTTGCAAGCAATGTGACTAATGAGTTAGTTGCGGGATGATGCATTACGGAACGAGTAAAGAGACTTTCCGGTAACGAGATTGAACTAGGTATGTTGATACAGACGACCGAATCTCGGGCAAGTAACATACCGATGACAAAGGGAACAACGTATGTTGTTATGCGGTTTGACCGATAAAGATTTTTGTAGAATATGTAGGAGCCAATATGAGCATCCAGGTTCCGCTATTGGTTATTCACCGGAAATGTGTCTCGGTCATGTCTACATAGTTCTAGAACCCGTAGGGTCCGCACGCTTAACGTTCGATGATGATTTGTATTATGAGTTATGTGATTTGATGACCGAGGATTGTTCGGAGTCCCGGATGAGATGACGGACATGACGAGGAGTCTCAGAATGGTCGAGACATAACGATTCATATATTGGAAGGTTACAATCGGACACCGGAATGGTTCGGGTTGTTTCGGATGAGTTTCGTAGTACCGGGGGTTACCGGAACCCCCCGCCCCCCCGGGGAAGTTCATGGGCCTTCATGGGCCTTAGTGGAAAGGAGAGGAGGGCCACAAGGGAGGCCGCGTGCCCCCCCATGGCCAGTCCGAATTGGACTAGGGAGGGGGGCGGCGCCCCCTCTTTCCTTCTCCCCTCTTCCTCCTTCCCTCTTTCTCCCTCTTGGAAAAGGAAGGGGACTCCAACTAGGATTGGGAATCCTAGTTGGACTCCCCTATGGCGCGCCTCCTACCTGGCCGCTGGCCTCCTCCTCCCTCCTTTATATACGGGGGCAGGGGGGCACCCCAAAGACACACAAATTTCTCTTAACCGTGTGCGGTGCCCCCCTCCACAGTTACACACCTCGGTCATATCATCGTAGTGCTTAGGCGAAGCTCTGCACCGGTCACTTCATCATCACCGTCGCCATACTGTCATGCTGACGAAAGTCTCCCTCGGCCTCAACTGGATCAAGAGCTCGAGGGACGTCATCGAGCTGAACGTGTGCTGAACACCGAGGTGCCGTACGCTCGGTGCTTGGATCGGTTGGATCGCGAAGACGTTCGACTACATCAACCGCGTTACTAAACGCTTCCGCTTTCGGTCTACGAGGGTACGTGGACACACTCTCCCGCTCGTTGCTATGCATCTCCTAGATAGATCTTGCGTGATCGTAGGTAAATTTTTTGAAATACTACGTTCCCAACAGGAGCATATGCCTTATTGTGGTTGCTTTGGCTATGTAGAAATAATTTGGTTTTTAATAACATAAACTCTTCTGCTTTGCAGGTTATTTTTAGATGTACGCACTCGCTTCGTATGTGGTCTACGCTACAACGAATGGAATACCACCCGCTGTTCAAGGCGGTGTGTACTCGGTTGGAGCGGGTGGCCAAGGAGGTTTTTACCCAACATGGGTGGCAGCATAATCTCCGGATCGGCCCACTACCTTCTTCAACATAGGCAGAGTGTTGGTCCTATATGACTCTACTGTTGGCGATATGTCGGTTTCTCATTTTTTTTAATTTTTTTGTCAGACTCTTGGTGTTTGGCTGTGTGCATCTTGGTTATGCAGAGGTCCGGTGTTACTCATCATGCGTTGTATCTGCTTGATGATACATTTTCAGTTAATAAAAATGCCCTTTATCGAAAGGGACAAATTTATTTCATAGCCAGGAATCTGTACATTGCTACAGACAATAAAAAGAAAATACACCAAGAGTATGAGAGATAATAAGGATTGTACGTTGCTACAGACAATAAAAAATATACTGAGACATTGATTGAAGTGATGTTATATTGTTGATGGGTAAATCTTAAACACAACCAAACAAATGGTTTCCTATTGATAGAACCCGTCATTTAAGCCAAACATTTTTCTCCATTTCTGCCTTGTAGGAAGACTTCTTGTTCTCCGTAGTCCATACTCACCTCTCTCATTGCTTGCTCCATCCAATATTGAGGGGACATGTAACATGCATCAAATAGAAAATCCGTCCACACGCATGTGAAAACTTGCGACGACTATTGACTTCATCCTGCAGCCCTGGGCTCAACCTATTAGCACATACTCATAGCTTGATATGCCACCCATGTTGCGCATATGTAATCTTCCACCCATGGGAAATATAATGATAAATGACATTTCAAATAAATTAATTTTGTAACATTCCAAACGACTTTGCACAATCTGAAGAAAATAAAATCATACCACATATCACAAAGATATAATATTATCCTCAAGATAGCAATCTGCAATACTTCAAGTATGATTCATCAAGACTAAATATTACTAAAATTGTTTGTGAAGTGTATTATAGTCAGACAAACATATCACAATTAGCTACCGGCCAAGAGAACTCACATGAAAAAACACTTGATACATAACTTGCATTCATAAGACTTAAGAGAGAGTATATATAAGTACAAAAAAAATTGATCGAGGCTCACTAAGCTAGACTACTATGCAAAACTATGTGCCATGCGCCAACATCCCTCCAACATTTTCTTCGCCAATTGCAAGGCACACGAGTGTCATAGCTGATAACTCTATATGAAAGGTGCAACTAAGCTCACACAAGATCTCCCAAATCAGCAGCACAACAATCGATGCCAAATACATAATATCAGTGAACATATTTTTTTCAGCATCCAATTGGCATTCTGGCATTGGAATCATAAATTGCAACACTAGAAGCTATGTTTCCTAACAATTTTTTTATCCCAGTCCAAGCTTCTTTCAGTTTTCAATTTATCTGTTCCTAGAGATTTAGGTCTGAATTAGGTACGGATGATATGAGAAGTGCCTAGGATTGATTGACTATGAGAAGTTTGTCACCGTCTCACTACAATGGTGCACATGAACAAAAGGGACGGGGAAGAGCACCTCTATACTGCATTTCAATAATTCGACAAGGACAACAATGGGTAAGATTCCAATACAGGGAAGAGCAGAAGTTTTAGACCATACAAGCATCTCATCGCTAAAGCCAATTCTGACGATTTAAGGAAGAAAAACTATGTACATACAGTGCAGATACATGACTAAAACTATGTACTTACGGTGCATATACAACTTCGATGCCATGTGAGTATGTGACACATCACTGTCATTTTAGATAGAAAAATACATACATAAGAATATATGATAAATACATCGAAAGAATTGAATGTATTTTTTTCACTGTATGTAGAATGGAGGATAGATTATTCAGAGTTTGTGGGGACGACGAGGAAAGGAACGACAACACGGGAGTCTGTTAGAGAGGCCGTGCTGGGCGCTCGACCATGAATTAGTCGCACACATAAGGATTATCAAATTTGTATATGTGGGTATTTGTGTACTAGAGAAAGGTGTAACAGCTCCCCAACACGGTTTTGAAATAAGATGAAAAGGAATCAACTTATAATGTTACAATAAAAACCAATTTATGCAAACTACATAACCAATATTAAAATAGAGATTGAATGGGTGAGGCAAACATCAGGAAACATCCAAGTCAAGTACGTTGTTCGACTGAATTTTCTCAAAAACATGAGAGTCGGTTGTTTGATGAATTGCCACAGTAGCTGTTAGTTCAAAAAAGATGTGTTTATCCAAATTCCTATGATGGGGCCAATGCAACTAAGAACGAAAGCTAGATGGCATATAATTGTTACTTCAGCACATGTATTGTTCTATTATTGACTTCAAATTCAAGGGCACCTTCATATAGTCTTTGTTTAAAACACTAAATGCTTATTTGAATGAAAAGTCATGCATATGCCATAGCTGATGCTAGCGCTTTTTGTTGACACTGTTCTCAAGTGGGTGTCATTCGTTAAGTTTTGGTGCAAGCAAGATGTGACGTGGTTTTTCTCGAAAGTTTACAAGGTGTGATTTAATATGTTTGTCTCTCTCCTATATCTGTTGTGTAATTTATATTCAATGTAATTATGCATGTAGTTTGATGCCCATAGGGTGTGTAAATTGTGTGGTCACAAAAAATATCCATTATATCACTAATACCCCTAGGGTTTAAAGCCTCTCATTCAATTGAGTATGTTGGTTTTGGATTGGATTTCCAATTTTCATTTGGTCAACCATTTTTAAAGGAGCTCGCTCATTCAAGTGGGGTGTTTAATTTTAAATTTGGTTCACGATTTTGAATGGTCAATAATTTCTCAAATATATATGTAATTTTGAAACTAGGAGATGAGGCCCATCGTTCAACAACATGGGGGCATTGTTCATTAGGTCGTAGATGTAGAGGCAAAGCTGAGAGGAACCGGGAACCATGACCAAGGTTTAGCATGCCACCATTGTCACTAGAGGCCAGTGGGAAGCACGACAAAGGTTCACTAGAGCTGAAGAATATAACAATGTATGATAGCCAGGCATATGTGATTTTTTGTCTCCCGTAGCAACGCACGGGTATGTTTGCTAGTTTATATCAAAAGGGAGGCGATGGTACATCTCTCCACATACTATTGTGTGCTTCTCAGGCCGAACAAGAGGCCCTGCTCTTCTAAATTTATTAATAAGATGCCCGTTCTACGCTATGGGATCATACAAGATTAGATGGATTTATTTCAATTTGAACTCCAAAAGGTCAGCAATATAGACCCATATGTCTCCTTAATGTCAGCTTCAAGATTTTCACCAAAATGGCTACTAATAGGTTCAACACGGTTGATGATCATCTCGTACGGCCATCTCAAACAGCTTTCATGCAAGGAAGAAATATACTCGATGGAGTAGTAATCCTACATGAGGCCGTTCACGAGATGCAGCGAAAAAACATGAGTGGAGTAGTTTTAAAGATTGACTTTGAAAAGACTTACGACAAGGTCAAATGGTCATTCCTTCAACTGGCCCTGAGAATGAAAGGATTCTCCGATAAATGGAGCGAGTGGATCCAAAATTTTGTCACTGGAGGTAATGTGGCCATCAAGATCAACGATGATCGGACAAAAAAAGGACTACACCAGGGTGACTCCATGTCTCCAATGTTATTTAACATTGTTGCTGACATGTTGGCTATTCTGATTGATCGTGCCAAGCAGGACGGTCAAATTGCAGGAGTAGTGCCACACCTTGTAGATGGTGGCCTCTCTATTCTGCAATATGCCGATGATACAATTATTTTTATGGAATATGACCTGGACAAGGCTCGAAACTTGAAACTATTGCCTTCAGCGTTTGAGCAAATGTCGAGCCTTGAAATGAACTTTCATAAAAAGTGAACTATACTGCTTTGGAGAAGCCAATGAGTCAGCAACCCATTACCACTACTGGAATCAGGATCTTTGCCGTCAGCCAGCTCTTTGCCGTCGGCTAGCTGACGGCAAACAAGTTCTTTGCCATCAGCTTAAATAAAGCTGACGGCAAAGAAAGAGCGGGCGACAAAGAAGGTGTTTGCCGTCAGCCTGCTCTTTGCCGTCTGCTAGCTGACGGCGTAGAATCTTTGCCGTCTGCTAGCAGACGGCAAAGATGGTGGGTGGCAGACTATAAGGATGACCTAACGGCCAGTTTCTTTGCCATCTGCTAGCGGACGGCAAAGCTTCTTTGCCGTCTGCCAGTAGACGACAAAGAAACTGGCCGTTTTAACGGCCGTTCCCCCTGGCCCCACCCCACTAAGTGCCGACGGCCCACCCCTCTCTCTCTCTCCCAGCCCTCACCTCACCCGCGCCGCCATCCCCAC
>NC_057799.1:531891327-531898922 GCF_018294505.1 Triticum aestivum
CCCGGCCCGGCCCCTTCCCCGAGAAGGACGCCCAACCCCCTCTGCCTCCGACCCGACCCCGGCCGTCCCCAACACCGAGGTGCGCCACCCCTCCCTCTTCCCTCCCTCTTCTCTCTCTCTCTCTCTCTCTGTTTAGGTTTACTTTCTTTTTGTTTAGGTTTAGCCGACAGGAGGAAGAAGAAGATGATGAAAAATTGACATTTAGTTTAGGTTTACTTTCTGTTTCATGTAGCCTATTAGTAGCACAAGTGATAGTTTAGGTTAATTTGCGTGCCTTGTGCAGATTTGTGATCCGTGAAGTTAAATTTGGAGGAAGGACCGTGTGCCAAAAACTTCAAATTCTTAAAATTCAAGGAGTTAAATTCTGTTCACTGCGAATCGGTGTGGCTGCTTCTGCTGTAGCTTTTGGAATTTTTTTACAAGTTGATGTGGAGTTATTGCGTTTGTTTGTTAACACTGATCTCTGAGGAAGAGTGTTGTGGTCCTGAGTGTAGTGTACTATTATTTGGCGCTTTTAGGATCCTATCATTTGTAGGATTTTAGATGGTAGGGTTATTTCTTATAAGTTGTTGTTTATTGTTAAGTTGTGTTCTGTTGGTCCAAAAACCCACTAATTTGGAAACATTGTTGAGGCCTTTCTTTGATTGGATATAAATGGTGCTGCTTCATGTTATCTGAAGTGGTTGCTAATGAGTGCAAAATTTCAGAACAACTTGTGCATTCTGTACGTATTAGGAGTTTTGGGTTGTTATTTTGGTTGTGCTTTTATTGATTTTTTTACACAACTGCTTTTATGGATTCGTTGCCATATGGATGCTTAACTGCAAGTACTTTATTAGTCATGATGGTATGCTACTATGTTAGTATCGTTAGCTATATCAATAATTTTGTTGGGGATGTCTGGGAATACATATTTTTGTGTTTCATCCATAATCATAATTGTGACCTGGTTGCAAGTTGCAGCTGTTGAAGGGGTCATTGTAGTTGATGTTCATGTGTATATTGGTTGGTTCATTGAGATATTCCTAGCACTGATGTTGTGAACTGCGTGAATTTTAGGACATGCGGGGCTTCAAATTTTTTTGAGATACTGATATTGGTGCTTGATGCTGACAAACAGTATAAGTGGCAATGTTATAGAAGTATGAATCCACAAGCTTAGCTTAGCTTTGACATTTATAGTGGCAATGGCAATATATCTTGTGCTCAACTCTAGTATGTCAACCTAGAGCCACCTAAAATATGCTCTGTTTTTTAGATTACTATGCTCTGTTTTTCAACATTTTCAGTTTTCTTTCATGTCTAAAAAATCCCTAGTTTTGAATGGTGCCAATTGCCATTGCCAACTAACCTACAAAATTAATTTAGTCTTGTTGATGTTGTTGAGCACAAGTGCATTGCTTTTTTTTCTCAGTTTTCTTTCATGTCGAAAAACTTGGCTCTGTTCCAACTATTGCCAACTAACCTACCAAATTAATTAATTGAAGTTGATTATCAGAGATGGGGGGGAGGCCTCCACCGCAGGCTACGCTCTGCCACACCTGAGTACAACTTGGAAGGTTTCGAGTTCTTCACAATCATACTTGAGAATTCCTCCAAGAGGCAGGTATATAAAAGGAGAGATATCCCCTTCACCGATCTCTTTATCATAATTCCGCTGTTTGCTACATCACTCCTTGACCCACGTTGCAGAGGCTGCCTGACACTTTTATGGAGATGCTGGACGACCATCGGCCAAAGAATGTGAACCGCGACAGCCCGGCAGCGGGCTTCGCAGGCTTTGGGACGTGGAGTTGGTGATCAGGAACGACCACATGTACATGTGTCGTGGCTGGGAGCAGTTCGTCAGTGCCTACGACCTGAGGCACGGGTACTTCCTTGTCTTCAGGTACGACGGCGATGCCATGCTCACCGTGAAGGTGTTCAACATGACTATGTGCCGCATGCGCTACCAGGACGACGATGATGCCAGTACGCTCTGCCTCTTCTTCCTCTCCATTTGGCTTTGTCTCACACTGATTGTTAAAAAACTTTGTTGCATTTGGTCAGGCAATCGGAGCAGCGACAGCGAGTCTGGCTACAGCGCAAGCAGCAGCGAGGATGATCCGGATTGGAGTGGGGAAGAAGAGGAACAGAGTGGGGATGAGGAGGTGCAGCCTATTCTGTCTGACGATGACCTCGCGATGGTGGTGGCTGACGATGGCCAAGCGATGGTGGTGGCTGACGATGGGCAAGAGATGGTGGTAGCCGAGGATGACCTAGGGATGGTGCTGCCTGAAGATGGCCTCGTGATGGTGGTGGTGCTTGATAATGACCTCGCGATGGTGGTGGCGCCGGCGATCTCACAGCCGGGTGACATGACCATGTCAATTGTGGTAGAAGACTACATCTCACTGCCTCGTTGCTCTAAGCGCATCAGGATGATGAAGGAGAAGGAGAAGAAGGAGGAGTGAACTATGATATGTATGTCAGATCTCGCAAATGACCAAGTTTACCTAGGTTAGCTCCAAAATGACCAAGTTTACCTAGGTTAGCTCCAAAATGATCCATTTTACCTAGGTTAGCTCCAAAATGACCAAGTTTACATAGGTTAGCTCCAAAATGGCATAAGGTACTTACCTAGGTTAGCTCCCAAGAGAATCTTCTTCTTCTTCCTTTTATTCTTTTTCTTCTAGCTAGTCTTATTCTTGTTCTTCTTGTTCTTCTTCTTCTTCTTCTTCTAACTTTCATCTTTCCCAATTTGCAGATTTGCTTTAGATGAGGAAGCTAGCATTGATGGAGTGTACTCTTCTCCTTATGCTTCCTTTTTGTTTAATTATGGAAACTTGTTGGAAACTTCTTTTGGATATATATGTATATATGGATATGTTGTTGGAAACTTCTTTCGGATATGTACGTATATATGGATATGTTGTTGGAAACTTGAAAGTGCTAGTTATCGACTAGAGGGGGGGGGGGGTGAATAGGCGATTTTTATGAAAGTCTTCAAAACACGGGGGCTTTGAAGACAAATAGTAGAAATGAATCTATTTAATATGCAGCGGAAGATAGACTACACTAGACAAGCCATAGTCAATTAAGCAATGAAGTGAAAGCACGAAGACTATCAGTAGCTAGGTAGTATGGATCAGGATGGAAGATAGTATGAAGCCAAACAGTAAATAGTCTTCACACAGTGAATACAATCAGATCATGCAAACAAGCAATGACTTCACGAAGATCAACTGAAAGTAAAGAGAGATGAGGGATAGAACCAGTTGCTTGGTGAGGACAAGGATTTGGTAGACCAGTTCCAGTTGCTGTGACAATTGTACGTCTGGTTAGGGAGGCTGAGATTTAACTTAGAAGACCGCCTCTTCACCTTATTCCCCTTGAGCTAAGAACACTTAGTCCTTGCCCAATCACTCTGGTAAGTCTTCAAGGTAGACTTCCAAACCTTCACAGACTTCGTTCACTCGCAATCCACAATGACTCTTGGATCCTCAGAACGTGACGCCTAACCGGCTGGAGGATTCACAATCCTCAAGTGTAACAAGTGTTCAGATCACGCGCACAGAAAGACTTCAGTGATGCCTAACACTCTTTGGCTCTGGGTGTTTTGGGCTTTGTCCTCGCAAGGATCTCTCTCTCTCTCAAATGCTTCGGAGGTGGGTTGCTCTCAAACGACAAAAGCCGTGCAGTAACTCTGAGCAGCCACCAATTTATGGTGTAGGGGGTGGGCTATTTATAGACAGGAGGCAACCCGACCTGATATCTCCAAAATGACCCTGGGTCACTAAGGAACTGACACGTGTCCAACGTTCAGATTTCAAACAACCGCGGCAACTTGACTTGGGCTATAAGAAAAATGACTCATCCAGCTCTGGATAAGATTTGCTCTCATTGTCTTCGCTCGAAGACATAGGATTTGGTTGAGCATCACATCAGTCACCCTAGCTTTGTTCACTTGGACCCCACTTAACAGTACGGTGGTTCCTATGACTCAAACAAAGAAGAAAAGGAAACTACGAAACAACTGTGTCTTCGCACTCCATAGTCTTCACGTTAATGTCTTCTCAAGTCATAATCTTCGTTGTGAATATCTTCACAGACCACCATTGTCTTCAATGTCTTCACACATTTTTAGGGGTCATCTCTGGTAGGTAAACCGAATCAATAAGGGACTACTACCTGTGTTATCCTGCAATTCTCACAAACACATTAGTCCCTCAACCAAGTTTGTCGTCAATACTCCAAAACCAACTAGGGGTGGCACTATATGCACTTACAATCTCCCCCTTTTTGTTGATTGATGACAAACAGGTTTATGTTTTCAACGGGGATAAAAGTATGTGAAAGTTAAGGATTAAGTGATTTTCTTCATAAGTAGCAAAAGGCTCCCCCTGAAGATGTGCATATAAGTAGTTTGCTTTTGAATGCAAATGCACATGGCATGTTTTACTTGTGGAGATCCTCTTCAACTTATGAAGACAATTCATCATGCATATAAAAAGAGATAACGAAGATAATGACATGCATAATGAAAAATGGACGTCTACATGAGGGCTTCATGCGGAATTTATCATCGCATCACAAGGTAGCAGAAAAGGTAGCAGACGACCATCGAGTTTAAGTGTTACAACTCAAAAAACCAAATGTATCAAAAGACGAGAGTTGTAAAGACTTGGCAAAAATAATGCGACCACCCATAAGGACCCGCTTGAAGACTATCAACTCATATGCGTCTCCCCCTTTTGTCATTAATGACCAAAAAGGTTTGAAGACATAGAGCATCTACTCGATCCTAGTTGGAGTAGATGATGGAGCAGGGTTGGCGTTGGAGTTAGGTGGTGCAGAAGGGCCTGATGCAGTGTCGAGATGCGGCGCTGTCATGGTTGGTGAAGTGGCGTTGTCTTCTTCATCGACGACTCTCGCAACAACAGTTGCAGCCGAAGATGAACACTCAGAATCTTCAATTGAGGGAGTGCGGCGCGAGCTTGCATTTCGTGGAGGTCTGGAATCAAATTTGAAGCCCTCAGCGAAGCCATCTTCGCGAAGATCGTCTTCATGACATAGTAGTGTGAGACTCTTCCAAGACCGCCGACATGCTTCATGGGCAACAAACGAGTTCTTGGTGGCCAAGTTTCTAATGTGATTGACATCCACCAAGATACTCTGCATCTGACACTTCAGCCAGTCATGATGCTTATCATGCTTTTGATGCAAGGCCACAAGAAGCTCTCGGTCATTGAGTACATGAGAACACTTCCGAGGCCTTTGGGAAATTGTACTTGCAGTGGCTTCGGTGTTGGCATGATGTGGCACACGCATATTGCCAGCCAGAGGATAAGCGGGAGTTGCTGCATTAGGAACAAGAATTCCCTCCATTGGTTGCGAGAAGCTTTGGTGTTCAGCATTCTGAAGATGTATAGGCGTCTTGGCAGGCTCGGGGTAGATGGCTTCAATAGACAGATCAACCTCAGGCAGAAAAACAAGATGGTTGCGCGCTGAGGGCTGATAGTCAACAGAAGAATGAAGCTTAATCAGGTGCATCACCCAGGGAGCATAAAATTTCAGGCCAAACAGATCAATTCCAGAAGCAGCTAATTGTTTGATGAAGAAATCCTGGGTATTGAATATGATGCCATTGACGATATAAAATACCAAAGTCTTCATGGCTCCTTCAAGTTTGGCTTCACAAGAGTGTCCCTTAATTGGCCATAGAGTACGCCACAGAATGTGGTATACTGTGCGTGGAAAGTACTCAAGGTGTTGGATGAAGAATTCCTTTGGATATTCAACATCATGAGGCAATGGCTTCATCATACTGAGCATCTGACTCATATTGGGTTTAGGCCTCTGAAAACTACTCTGTAGTTCATTTCTGTGAAGCTGACAACCAAGCTCATACAACTCACCTGGAGTGGGCAGGGAAGTAAGCTCGATGATGTCTTGAGCTTTGGCTTCATGATGCACATCACCTGACATCCACTCAAGGATCCATGTCTTCGGATCCCTGTTGTAGCCACGAATATGAAGTGTAGCATAGAACTGCATCAGAAGTTCTTCATTCCAGTGCTCTTTGTCTGTGACATGGCAGAAGACCAACATCCCGAAAGCAGTCAAGCGCTTCTGTAAGACAGGGCAGCCCATCAATAGCTTCACAATCCAGACGCATATGAGGAAAGATTCACTCTTGATTGTATAGAATGCAAGAGTAATAGCTGCGCTGCTGATGGCTCCAGAATTGATCAGAAGAGATCTTTGGCTTCAAATAGGGATTCTTGGCACTGACAAATAAGGTGTTGTGGGCTCTAAAGCTGTGCACGCTGAATGATCCTGGTGTAGTCGCAGCACCTGGAAGCCTTGGCAGCCGTGGCTTGGGCTTCTGAACTTGTGGCCTTTGCTCCACATGATAGTCATATTGTGGTCCAGGAGCTGTGGGAGGAACCATAATGGGCCATCTCACCGTGACAAGCTGGCCATGATCATAGGCCTGTTCAATTGTGTGAGGCCTTGGAGGTGGAACATTGGCTTCAGCCATGACTATGTCAGTGGCGTCAGGGGCATTGTTTGTGGCAGCCTCAGTGTTTTCAACCTCCGTTCATTGCTGAACAGGAGGGTTTGGCACAATCACATTCTCCTCGAGAATGACTTGGTCTGTAGCTGGGGTGTGGCAACTCTTTCTTCTTCTCTTTCTCCTTGATCTTCATCGGCTGATGCAGCCATAATGTCTTCAACAGCTTTAGCTTCAGACTCAGAGACATTCGCAGTACGGGTGGCTTCAGGGAAACACTTGACGTGCTACTGAGCTTTGGTGCACTTCCCTTTCCGGAATGCTCGACATGGTGACCTGTGGCCTGGGGCCTTTGCGAACCCTGCGAAATGCGGGCGAAGCCTTTGGTGAGGGAGTTGTAACATCACAAATTCCTATGGATGTTATACATAGGTCATCATATGCATATCATATTTTTTTTATTTGCTTTTGGTTGTGATCCTAGAAATCATAAGCAACTCAAGGACCCAAGGAGAGAGTTGGAGGTTTCACAAATTTTCATATTTGAATTTATGTTCAAATTTGAAGAAAGGATCACTTTAATTTCAATATTTTCTCTCCAGTTATTTCAAATAATAAAAATAAGTGAGAGAAGATAAAATGACTTCTTCAATAAGAGAGGAATATTGGAGAAGAAAATTTAAAATAAAATTATTATTTTATTTGCTATTTTATTTGAATTAGAAAAAATATGCATTTTTTAAAATTGCATTTTAGGCCAAAAAATGTTCATCTTGTCCTAAATATTAGGTTTGGACGGTGAAAATTGTTTCTGGTAATTTTAGATTTTTTTTATATTTTTATTAGGATTTTTCTTCGGGCGAAATTTATTTTATATAAAAAAAATCTTCTTCGCCCGACTGGGGCGAAGGCCCAGCCGAGCGCGCCACCACCTCTGCCCGTGCGGACGCCGGACTCCGGCGAGGAGTCCGGGTCGGCCTCGTCGCCCCCTCACGCAAGCCGCCGCCCCCGGCTCTTCAAAAGCCGAGCACCCCCGCCGCCTCCTGCCCACCACCCGACGCTGCCAGCCCTGCCGCAGCAGCCGCCGCCCGCCGTTGCC
>NC_057799.1:531899394-531903212 GCF_018294505.1 Triticum aestivum
CGTCGCCTCGCCCGCCGAAGCTACCGGAGCCGCGCCGGTTCTCGCCGTTGATTTTCTACGATTGACCAGTAAAAACCGTTAGGTTTCGATTTTCTTTCTATTTTTTCGGTTTAGGTTAGATCAGTTTTTTATTAGGTTATTTAGCGAATGTTCACCGGTTTGATTGTTTTAACGAACAATTTTCATTCGTTAGTTCCTGTTAGCGAACGTTCGTTCGTTAGGTTTTTCTTTTTATTTTATTTTTGGCCAGGGACCTATCCAAGGAGGAATCAAGTAAATTCACTCTCAGGAGTTGTTCAGGAGGAAGTGCCTGTTGTGAAGGATTACCCAGATGTATTTCCAGAGGAATTACCAAGCATACCGCCAGATCGAGACATAGAATTTTTAATAGAGCTGTTGCCAGGCACCGGACCAATATTGAAGAGACCGTATCGGATGCCCGCAAATGATCTGGAGGAGATCAATAAGCAGATTAAGGAGTTATTGGAGAAAGGTTAAATTCCACCAAGTTCATCACCGTGGGGAGCCCCAGTTCTCCTAGTTGAGAAGAAGGATGGATCTTTGACAATGGTCGTTGATTATCGTGCATTGAATGAAGTGACGATCAAGAACAAGTACCCACTACCGATGATCAACGATTTGTTTGACCAGCTACAGGGAGCTAAAGTATTCTCCAAGATCGATCTTCGATCAGGATACCACCAGCTGAAGATCCGAGAACAGGATATACCTAAGAAAGCTTTCACCACTAGGTATGGGCTATATGAGTACACAGTCATGTCTTTTGGATTGGCTAATGCCCCTGCCTATTTTATGAGTATGATGAACAAGGTGTCCATGGAGTTTTTGGATAAGTTTGTTGTGGTGTTCATTGATGATATTTTGGTATACTCGAAGAATGAAGAGGAACACAAGGAACATTTGCGATTAGTTCTCGAGAAGCCCACGGAACATCAGCTATGTGCCAAGTTCAGCAAGTGTGAATTTTGGTTGAAAGAAGTTGGATTTCTTGGACATGTTATATCAGGAGAAGGTATAGCAGTAGACCCTACCAAGGTTCGGTCTGTCACTGAGTGGTTGGCACCCACCTCAGTTGGAGAGATCCGCAGTTTTATGGGACTCGCAGGATATTATAGGAGATTCATTGAGAACTTTTCCAAGATTGCGAAACCCATGACGGAATTGTTGAAGAAGGACACCAAGTTCAAATGGACCGAGGAATGTGAGGCCAGTTTTCAAGAATTGAAGAAACGTTTGGTTACAGCCCCAGTACTGATTCTTCCGGATATACGCAAGGATTTCCAAGTTTATGGCGACGCTTCTCGCCTGGGACTTGGAGGTGTACTTATGCAAGATGGAAGAGTTGTTTCATATGCCTCACGTCAGCTTCGACCTGAGTTGAATTATGACACGCATGATTTAGAGCTAGCAGTCGTAGTGCATGCGCTCAAGACCTGGAGACATTTTCTTATTGGAAACCGTTGTGATGTGTACACGGATCACAAGAGTTTGAAGTATATCTTCACACAGAAGGAGCTGAATCTCAGGCAGAGGAGATGGTTGGAACTAATAAAGGATTATGATATGAAGCTGCATTATCATCCAGGATAGGCCAATGTCATAGCAGACGCTTTGAGTCACAGTAGTTATATCAATACCCTCGTAAGCGGAGGATTACCGCAGGAGTTAGTCGACGATCTCAAGGAACTTCGTTTGGAGATAGTTCCAAGAGGTTTTGTTGCAGCAATGGAGGTTCAGTCCACATTATTGGGAAAGAGTCGACAAGCTCAGAAGGATGATAAGGAAATTGCTGAGATAAAGGAGAAGATGAGCAAAGGAAAAGCCAAGGGTTTTCGTGAGGATGAGCATGAAACTTTATGGTTTGAGGATCGTGTATATGTGCCCAATAATGCGGAGATCAGGAAGTTAATACTTCAGGAAGCTCATGACTCGCCATACTCGATTCACCCCGGAAACACCAAGATGTATTTGGATTTGAAGGAACGTTTCTGGTGGACAGGTATGAAGAAGGATATTGCCGAGTATGTAGCAGTATGTGATGTATGTCAGAGAGTGAAGGCAGAACATCAGAAGCCGGCAGGATTACTTCAGCCTATGCCGATACCCGAATGGAACTGGGACAAACTTGGCATGGATTTCATCACCGGATTACCCAGGACATGGTCAGGATACGACTATATCTGGGTAGTAGTAGATCGCTTGACCAAAGTGGCTCACTTTATCCCCGTGAAAACCACTTATACGAGCGTGAAGTTGTCCAAGATATATATGACCAGGATCGTATGTCTGCATGGAGTTCCGAGGACCATCGTATCAGATAGAGGAACACAGTTTACCTCGAAGTTTTGGAATCAATTGCATCAGACTTTGGGTACTGGGCTAGAGTTCAGTACAGCCTTTCATCTGCAGACAGATGGACAGACCGTGAGAGTCAATCAGATTCTCGAGGACATGTTGAGAGCTTGTGCGCTAGATTATGGATCCAGTTGGGATGATAATTTGCCTTACGCAGAGTTCTCATACAACAACAGTTACCAGGCAAGTTTGAAGATGGCCCCTTCATAGCTTTGTATGGAAGGAGGTGCAGGACACCGTTGATGTGGGATGAAGTTGGAGACCGACAGTTGTTTGGACCTGATTTGATCAAGGAGTCTGAAGACAAGGTTAAGTTGATTCGTGATAGACTTAAGGTAGCTCAGTCCAGGCAGAAGAGTTATGCCGATAATAAACGCAAGGAGGTAGTCTATGAAATTGGAGACAGAGCATATCTTAGTGTGTCACCTTTGCGAGGAGTTGAAAGATTCAGAGTTAAAGGAAAGTTAGCCCTGAGATTTGTAGGACCATACCGAGTTTTGGAACGTATGGGAGAAGTGGCCTACAAGTTGGAATTACCCGGAGGATTGTCAGGAGTTCATGATGTGTTTCACGTTTCCCAGTTGAAGAAGTGCCTTGCAGAGATGGCCGATATTCCTCTCAGAGATACAGTGCCCCTGGAAGCAATTCAGTTGGAGAGTGACCTAACCTACAAGGAGAAACCCGTCAAGATTCTCGAGTTTGCCAGCCGAATTACACGCAGCAAGGTTATCAAGTTTTGCAAAGTTCAATGGAGCCACCATACCGAGGAGGAAGTCACCTGGGAGAGAGAAGAAGACCTACGGAAAGACCACCCACACCTATTTTCTAGCCAACCCGAATCTCGAGGACGAGATTCATCCTAAGGGGGTAGGTTTGTAACATCCCAAATTTTCAATTTGGATGTTATACATAGGTCATCATATGCATATCATGTTTTTTCTATTTGCTTTTGGTTGTGATCCTAGAAATCTTAAGCAACTCAAGGGCCCAAGGAGAGAGTTGGAGGTTTCACAAATTTTCATATTTGTATTTATTTTCAAATTTGAAGAAAGGATCAATTTGATTTTAATATTTTCACTCCAATTATTTCAAATAATAAAAATAAATGAGAGAAGATAAAATGACTTCTTCAATAAGAGAGGAATATTGGGAGAATAAAATTTAAAATCAAATTATTATTTTATTTGTATTTTATTTGAATTAGAAAAAAATATGCATTTTTGAAAATCTTGTCCTAAATATTAGGTTTGGACGGTGAAAATTGTTTCTGGTATTTTTAGAATTTTTTATATTTTTATTAGGATTTTTCTTCGGGCGAATTTTTTTAAAATCTTCTTCACCCGACTGGGCCGAAGGCCCAGCCGGCCCAGCCGAGCGCGCCGCCGCCTCTGCCCGTGCGGACGCTGGACTCCGACGAGGAGGAGTCTGGGTTGGCCTCGTCG
>NC_057799.1:531903454-531999504 GCF_018294505.1 Triticum aestivum
CTGCTGCCGCCGCTCATCGCCGACGTCGCCTCGCCCGCCGAAGCCGCCCGAGCCCCGCCGGATCTCACCGTTGACCGCGCCGTCGATTTTCTACGGTTGACCGGTAAAAACCGCTAGGTTTTCCTCGGTTTTCTTTCGTTTTTTTCCGGTTTAGGTTAGATTGTTTTTATTTGTTTATTAGGTTATTTAGCGAACGTTCACCGGTTTGATTGTTTTAACGAACGATTTTTGTTCGTTAGTTCCTGTGAGCGAACGTTCGTTCGTTAGGTTTTTTTATTTTATTTTTCGGCCAAGGACCTATCCGCGAATACTTTTATCACAGATTAGTCCCTGATCTTCAAACCCTCGTTACTTTTTGCTCGTTTTTCCAAATCCAGTGAAACCAACGCCAAAATCTTCGTCTTGTTCCCCTCTATCTAGATAATCAACTTGAACATGGTTTTGACAAATTAAAATTTGGTTTCAAGCAGATTTGAATCCGAACTTCTTTTGCTCGTAGTTTGAGTTTCGTGACTCCGATTCGATTGATTCTTTTTGCAAATCGAAGCTTTTCTCTTGAGTTTTTAGTCTGGATATTTTCTCTTGGGTTTTACCCTTGCATCTTATGTTTGAGTGGTTATGTATGCTATTGTTTGTTCATGATAGAGTTTTCAGAGTGCGAGGCTTGCTACTACGAGTCACTAGGGTTTTCAAATCGTCAGCAAGGCAAGTAATAGTTTGATCATATCCCTTTATTACCCAGTTTTTTATGCATTAGTTTCAACCCTCATGCACTGCGTGGTTCAGACTTGATAACATGTGGATATCGGGAAGTAGTTGATGAGGTAGAACCTATTGTCATTTATTTCAAACCCTAGGTGTTACTACGTATTGCTTATACTGCTATGCTATGCTCGTAGACGTGGATTGATTTGAGCGTATTCATGAAAGATGTGAGAGATTATTATTAACTAAGGTTTAACTTAAGGGGGCTACTTTAATGCACATCTGGGTGGATTGGTTTGGGCACCCTAGAGCACCCAGTGGTTGTCCGGACACCTGGAGCAATCCAGCATTGTCCTAGGATATCCCGGAGTACCCGTGTGATCATCCTATGGTTTGCCACCCAGGCTCAAAGGGATCATAAGATTATTCATGCTAGAAACTTCCGTGTGCAGCCACAAGCCATTATGGGCTCTGGCATAGTTGAGTAAGTTGTGGGAAACCTTTCCATGATGGGCCAGTAGATGTAGGGGATTGTAGGTGTACCGGCCTATCTATCGGTTAAGGGGACCTCTTCGGAAAGACTCTGTCTCGGTCATCCGTTTCTGAAACATCATGAAGTGCGAGAAATTCAATGGAGGAGATCGAGTCTTGTGGGGAAAAGTGCGTAAACCTCTGTAGAGTGTATAAACTAATCATGGTTAGCCGTGTCCCCAGTTATGGACATCTTGAGTATCTGGTACTTGAATTATTGATTTGATCTCATCACTTTACTTAATTAATTTGTTGGGTTATAATTATTGTTTTGGGATTGAGTTGGAGGAACCTTCTCAATTATTTTCAACCAACTTGGTAGTTACATAAAATATATTCCTTTGTTGTAGGGAAAAACTAGCTCTATGCAAATGATAACCGTAGAGCCTCCACCAGCCATATATGCATGTAGTGATAGCTGTTATTTGTTCATTTCTCTATAGTGTTATCTTGCCAGCATATTCCATATGCTGACCTACATAGGATGCAACGTATTATGTTGCAAAGTTTTCAGATAAAGAGTAAGGTGCGCTAGGTCGTTGTCACGCACTCAGCTATGCAGTTGGAGTTGATGGACTCATTTATCTTCGAAGCTTCCCCTGTTATCTTATTTAGATGGCCTTCAGCCATATTGTCGTAATAAGTTCTCTCTTTGAGACACTCGATGTAATAAGTGTGTCATTGAACTCTGTTATAAATCCTCAAGTACTGTGTGTGTCAGCATTACCGATCCAGGGATGACACTTATGCACAGAGATTTGACCGTCTAAGGCCGGATGGCTACAGGAGTGGTCTGCACCATGTAGTTGTCGTCGTCAAGCACCGGAGTGGTGACTTGAGGTGGTGGAGTTCTGGGTGTCTCTTCATGGACTGGGGTGTCTTGCTGTTTGTGCTTGGCCCATGAGTCATCCTGAGCAATTGGCATCAACGGATGACCAATGCTGATTAGTTCACTGCTCGTTGGAGCAGGCGATGATACCGACTGGGGCTCGAGCTGAGGAAGGACTTCATCATCATTAACATCGTCATCATGACCAATGTCTTCAGCTGTGATGGGGTCAACAACTGGTACTTCTTCATCTCCAGGAGCCTCTGTGGAAGCAGGCTCATTGATCACAAGACGACACTCTCGATTCGTTGAAGCTGGAAGAGCAACAGAAATGGGTTCAACAATGAGGCGCCCAGTGGCAGCAACACGCTCTTTCTTTGAAGACTTTGTCCCCAGCTTCTTCTTGGATGGGGCATCACCAGAAGCATTCTTGTGCTTGCGCTTCCTGGCTTCGTCTTCAGCTGCCCTTGTCTTCTTCAGCTCTGAAGCTGCTGAGGTGACCTTAGGCTTCGAGCCTGTCATAGTGGCAGGGAAGACAATGCGAGGTTCTTCCTGCCTTGGTGCTTCTGTTGGGGCCACAACAGACTTCTTCTTTTGCTTGGCAGACATCCTGGGATCGATGCCAGGACGCCCAAGAGCTTTGCGCTTTTCAGCTTCATTGTGAGCTTGAACACATTTCTCTGCAAAGTACTTCATGCGCTCTCGTGAGCCTTTAGCTTCATCACACTTCTTATGAAACTCTTCTTTGAGGTCATGCAGCATCTTCTTAAAGATTTGAACATCTGCCACGCCGAGTTTGGCCATGTTCTTCTTGAAATGAGCCTTCTCATAGTCAATCTTGTTTTTCAGCTCGACGATTTTCTGAGCCAAGGCCAGTTCATTGGCAATGGCTTCGTGGAATGTGACGCTGATGTACACTAGTAGCTAAAGATCATCAATACTGATGCTCTGTTCATCGAACCACTCATGGATGAAATTGTTCAGAATGTCAACATCAAAGAGGGGCAGATCGTTGAAGATCTCCGCCTCTTCCTTGCTCTTGATTAGCATCTCAATGGCTTCAACACCAAGATCTTCATCACTGGACAAATCAATGGTGTCTTCCTCGTTGCACAAAACGGCAGTAGGAGTCAGTTCATGCCCAGAAATCTTCTTGGGCTTCTTGGTTTTCTTGGACTTCTCGATCTTCTTGGAGACGCGAGAAAAATCTTCAGACTGCACACTGGGTTCAGGAGGTGCAGTGGCCAATGGCTTCACAGTGGAAGCTTTCGGTGTGACAGAGGGCTTTGAAGCTTTTGAGTTCTTCTTATTCTTATGCTTCGGTGGTGTTGGCGCATCTTCAGAGTCTGCGTCATCAGCAGATTGATCCGCCGTGGCCCTGTGAGAAGCGATGTGAGAGAGAAGGCCATCAAAGTTATTGAAGGGGCCGACGATATTGGGATTTGCATCACGTGTGCCATCAGCCCTCGGAGCAGACGAACCAGGGTTGAAGTCGAGTCCGAATGCCTTCTTGTTCTTAGCTGCTGACTCCTTTCAAACTGAAAATTGTGCTTGAAAAGATTGTCTTTGCGACACCATAGCATAGATGTCGGATCAACATTCTCAGGCTGTGGTCCTCGTACCATGCATGGGTAGAAGCCTTGGGCAATAGCTTCAGGCTTCGACTTTGGCTGCAAGTTCTGGTACAGTATATCGCCCCATGGGCGCTTGACGACGTTCTTTTCGGCATATTCAGTAGTTACGAACTTTTATTTGAACCATTCTTCTGCCCAATATCTTCGAATCCATTGGATTCGGGTCTTGCGCTGGCCATAGCTTTCCTCATGATCTGACTTGTATAGTTCAAACAGATCAGGAGGTAAATCCTTAGAAGTATCTCCACGGCGCTGCCTGCCACCTTTTCTTGCTGATTTCTCAGTTGTCATTCTATTCAGACTGAATGGCTTCAAAATAGTGAATGGCTTCCTTTTGCTGGTCAGACAAGAGCTGGCTTCAGGGGAGTGAATATGACGCTGTAAGAACTCTGGAAATGAATGCAGACTATGAGAACCAAGGGATTCTCCCACGGACATGTACCCGTGACAACATTAGAGGTGCGAGGGAAGGGGAATAGGTCATATGCATTCTCAGAAGATTTTGAAGATAAATCAGTTTGAAGACATTGACCTCATAGTGCGAAGACATTCACTTATTTGGAGAGAGTTGGTTCCAGATTTGTACGAATCCATGAATAAGTACAAGTGAGGAATTTAACTAGTTATGAAGCATAAGTGAATATTCTTAGCATGATATGAGATGCAGATAAAGACAGATCCAGATTTGGAAGTGCAGAAACCACTTTTGGTTGAAGTGGATGGATTTGATGGATCAAAAAAGCAGTAAAAAGTGAGATTTAATTACCGCTTACGAACTGCTAGACGAGGCAGAGTTAGAAGCCGAGCAGTTCAATCTCCTGCGCCCTAACTTGGTGGCGGAAGACACCTACGACAGCGGCGGAGAGGACGAGGTCCGCGACCGGCGTGAGGACGGTGTCGAAGAAGTCGCGGCAGCTAAGTTCTTCGTCTCTGGCGTCGACGCAAGCTAGCGGAGGCGCTAGGGTTTGAGCAAGGCGGCGAGGTGGAAGAAGAGATTTTGACCGCGGTGAGTGTGTATTTATAAGGAAAGGGACAACACAGTGTAATTACGCAGGTGCCCCTGGCGGTTCGCATCTGAAGGACACATGGCTTGCATGCAACTTATTGGAAGTTGTTCCATGTTCCCACACACGCCTGGATTGTCGGGTGGTCGTTCCGGCTTCTCCGGTATTCAGGCACAGAGGATATGGCGTTAAAAACAGATTTAAACTTTTGTCTCTGTGTCTTCTTCTGACAAGGACTCAGTAAAGACATTCGACAGGTTTCAACAGAATGCATATGATTTGGACAGATAGAATTTGAGGTAGAAGCACAGAAGGGGTTAGGGTCCGATCACATTCACTTAGATCAAGAAAAAAAAGTATGAAGACATAGCCATAAGTGAATGCTGTAGAGGACAGAACACGCAACCATATGTATATCAGTATAAGACCAACTCAACATTGTGAAGATAAATCGTGAAGTCAAATCAATGTTGAAGACAAACCAAATGCGAAGACTATGTAATTATGATGCCAAATGAAACACTTCAAAAAGATTTTGGTGGTGGCGTGACCCACCGTATAGGAAGTATTAGACCCAGACACGACGCACAATTATCGTGGCGCTCCGAAGTCAATTTCCGCGTTAATGTATTCACACTTAGAGTGTATGTCTTCATTGATTGAAGATATACGTTACTTCGTGTGTTGCACATCTAAGTCATCAACATGCATAAGCGTTAGGATGTGTGTCCAATTACAGGACATTTGAGGATTCTAAGATATTTAGCTCACACCGCAACTTGCAAAACCTTTTCTCGTCCAAGGGCTTTGTGAAGATATCTGCCAATTGCTCTTCAGTGTTGACGTGAATGATATCAATATCTTCCTTCATGACATGATCTCTGAGAAAGTGATGATGGATCTGAATGTGCTTTGTCTTCGAGTGCTGGACAGGGTTGTTGGCAATCTTGATGGTGCTTTCATTGTCGATGTAGAGTGGCACTTGCTTCAGGTGGATGCCATAGTCCTTGAGAGTTTGCTTCATCCATAGAAGCTGAGCGCAGCAAGATCCAGCAGCAATGAATTCAGATTCAGAATTGGAAGCGGATACACAGTTCTGCTTCTTTGAAGACCAACAAACAAGAGATCGTCCAAGAAAGTGACATGTGCCTGATGTGGACTTGTGATCAACCTTGTCACCAACATAATCAGCATCTGAGAATCCAACTAGATCAAACTCTGAGCCCTTTGGATACCATAATCCTAGTGTTGGGGTGTAAGCCAAATATCGAAGAATTCGCTTCACTGCTAAGTGATGCGATTCCTTATTTGGTGCCGCTTGGAATCGGGCACACATGCAAACGCTAAGCATTATATCTAGCCTAGATGCACATAAATAGAGTAAAGAACCAATCATGGAGCAGTATACCTTTTGATCAAACTCTTTACCATTGTCGTCGGGACGCAATTGACCTTTGGTTGGCATTGGCGTCATGTACCCTTTGTAGTCTTGCATTCCAAACTTCTTCAGGCAATCTTTGAGGTATTTCTCTTGTGATATGAAGATGCCGTTGCTCTGCTAACAGATTTGAAGACCGAGGAAGAATTTCAGCTCACCCATCATGGACATCTGATACTTCTCTCGCATCATATGTCCAAACTCATCACTGTATCTCTTATCAGTGCAGCCAAAGATAATGTCATCCACATAGATCTGGCACACAAACAGTTCACCATCGTATGTCTTCGTGAAGAGAGTGGGATCCAGGGAACCAGGTTTGAAGCCTTTGCTCTTCAGGAAGTCTTTGAGCGTGTCATAGCAAGCGCGAGGAGCTTGTTTGAGGCCATACAGTGCCTTGTTGAGCTTGTATACCATGTCAGGATGTTTTGGGTCTTCAAAGCCAGGTGGTTGTGCAACATAGACTTCTTCTTCAATCTTGCCATTGAGAAAAGCACTCTTCACATCCATTTGATACAGTAGGATGTTGTGATGGTTGGCATAGGCTAGCAGTATGCGAATGGCTTCAAGCCTAGCCACCGGAGCAAATGTTTCATCGAAGTCAATCCCTTCTACTTGAGTGTAACCTTGAGCAACGAGACGAGCCTTGTTTCTGACAACTTGACCATGCTCATCTTGTTTGTTGCGATAGTTCCATTTGGTGCCTATGATGTTGTGCTTGCGAGGATCAGGACGCTTAACCAATTCCCATACATTGTTCAGCTCGAACTGTTGAAGCTCTTCTTGCATAGATTGAATCCATTCAGGTTCCATGAAGGCTTCATCAACTTTCTTGGGTTCAGATATAGAGACAAAAGTAAAGTGCCCACAGAAATTTGCTAGCTGTGTTGCTCTTGAACGAGTGAGTGGACCAGCTGCATTGATGCTATCGATTATCTTCTCAATCTGTACTTCATTTGCAACACGAGGATGAACTGGACGAAGATTTTGCCTTGCTGATCATTGTCTTCACCTTCAGCATTGACTTCAGGCTGAGCAGTGTCTTCGGGTTGACTAGGTGCAGAAATGATGATTTCTTCTTCAGCCTGTGCCTTGGAAGGTATGATTTCTCCAGTACCCATAAGCTTGATAGATTCACTCGGTGAGGCTTTATCTAGCACATTTGGCAGGTGCTCTCTTTGTGAGCCGTTAGTCTCATCGAACCGCACATCCACAGTTTCAACCACTTTATAGTGAAAGAGGTTGAAGACTCTGTAGGAGTGCGAATCCTTTCCGTAGCCAAGAATAAAACCTTCATGTGCTTTCGGTGCAAATTTTGAACTGTGATGTGGATCCTTGATCCAGCACCTAGCACCAAATACTCTGAAGTAACTAACATTTGGCTTCTTACCAGTTAGTAGCTCATAGGATGTCTTCTTTAGAAGCTTGTGAAGATAAACACGGTTGATGACGTGGCATGAAGTATCAATGGCTTCAGGCCAGAACTTTCTTGGAGTCTTGTACTCATCAAGCATCGTCCGTGCCATCTCAATGAGAGTTCTGTTCTTGCGCTCCATGATGCCCTTCTGCTGAGGTGTGTATGGAGCTGAGAACTCATGTGTGATGCCCAATGTATCAAGATAAGTGTCAAGGCCGGTGTTCTTGAATTCTGTGCTGTTGTTACTTCTGATGTGCTTGATCTTGATGCCATAGTTCGTCATGGCACGATTGGCAAATCGTCTGAAGACATCCTGCACTTCATTCTTGTAGAGGATTGCTACCTCTTGAGCACTGCGTTGGTTTTCCCTTGAAGAGGAAAGGGTGATGCAGTAGAGGAGCGTAAGTATTTCCCTCAGTTTTTGAGAACCAAGGTATCAATCTAGTAGGAGGCCACGCACGAGTCCCTCGCACCTACACAAACAAATAAATCCTCGCAACCAACGCGATAAAGGGGTTGTCAATCCCTTCACGGTCACTTACGAGAGTGAGATCTGATAGATATGATAAGATAATATTTTTGGTATTTTTATGATAAAGATGCAAAGTAAAATAAAAGGCAATAAAAATAGCTAAGTGTTGGAAGATTAATATGATGGAAGATAGACCCGGGGGCCATAGGTTTCACTAGTGGCTTCTCTCGAGAGCATAAGTATTACGGTGGGCGAACAAATTACTGTTGAGCAATTGACAGAATTGAGCATAGTTATGAGAATATCTAGGTATGATCATGTATATAGGCATCACGTCCGTGACAAGTAGACCGACTCCTGCCTGCATCTACTACTATTACTCCACACATCGACCGCTATCCAGCATGCATCTAGAGTATTAAGTTCATAAGAACAAAGTAATGCTTTAAGTAAAATGACATGATGTAGAGGGATAAACTCATGCAATATGATATAAACCCCATCTTGTTATCCTCGATGGCAACAATACAATACGTGCCTTGCTGCCCCTACTGTCACTAGGAAAGGACACCGCAAGATTGAACCCAAAGCTAAGCACTTCTCCCATTGCAAGAAAGATCAATCTAGTGGGCCAAACCAAACTGATAATTCGAAGAGACTTGCAAAGATAACCAATCATACATAAAAGAATTCAGAGAAGATTCAAATATTGTTCATAGATAAACTTGATGATAAACCCACAATTCATCGGTCTCAACAAACACACCGCAAAAGAAGATTACATCGAATAGTTCTCCACGAGAATCGTGGAGAACTTTGTATTGATATCCAAAGAGAGAGAAGAAGCCATCTAGCTAATAACTATGGACCCGAAGGTCTGAGGTAAACTACTCACACATCATCAGAGAGGCTTTGGTGTTGATATAGAAGCCCTCCGTGATCGATGCCCCCTCCGGCGGAGCTCCGGAAAAGGCCCCAAGATGGGATCTCACGGGTACAGAAAATTGTGGCGGTGGAATTAGGTTTTTGGCTCCGTATCTGGTAGTTTGGGGGTACGTAGGTATATAGAGGAGGAAGAAGTACGTCGGTGGAGCAACGTGGGCCCCACGAGGGTGGAGGGCGCGCCCAGGGGGGTAGGCGCGCCTCCTACCTCGTGCCTTCCTGGTTGATGTCTTGACGTAGGGTCGAAGTCCTCTGGATCATGTTCGTTCCAAAAATCACGTTCCCGAAGGTTTCATTCCGGTTGGACTCCGTTTGATATTCTTTTTCTGCGAAACTCTGAAATATGCAAAAAACAGCAATTCTGGGTTGTGCCTCCGGTTAATAGGTTAGTCCCAAAAATAATATAAAAGTGTATAATAAAGCCCATTAATGTCCAAAACAGAATATAATATAGCATGAAAGAATAAAAAATTATAGATACGTTGGAGACGTATCAAGCATCCAAGCTTAATTCCTGCTCGTCCTCGAGTAGATAAATGATAAAAACAGAATTTTTGATGTGGAATGCTAGTTGGCATAATTTCAATGTAATTCTCTTAATTGTGGTATGAATATTCAGATCCGAAAAATTCAAGATAAAAGTTTAATATTGACATAAAAATAATAATACTTCAAGCATACTAACTAAGCAATTATGTCCACTCAAAATAACATGGCCAAAGAAAGTTCATCCTTACAAAATCATATAGTTTAGTCATGCTCCATTTTCTTCACACAAGAATGCTCTCATCATGCACAACCCTGATGACAAGCCAAGCAATTGTTTCATACTTTAGTAATCTCAAACTTTTTCAACCAATACATGAGAGTGAGCCATGGATATAGCACTATGGGTGGAATAGAATATAATGATGGGGGTTATGTGGAGAAAACAAAAAGGAGAAAGTCTCACATCAACGCGACTAATCAATGAGCTATGGAGATGCCCATCGATTGATGTTAATGCAAGGAGTAGGGATTGCCATGCAACGGATGCACTAGAGCTATAAATGTATGAAAGCTCAACAAAAGAAACTAAGTGGTTGTGCATCCAACTTGCATGCTCACGAAGACCTAGGGCATTTGAGGAAGCCCATTGTTGGAATATACAAGCCATGTTCTATAATGAAAAATTCCCACTAGTATATGAAAGTGACAAAACAAGAGACTCTCTATCATGAAGATCATGGTGCTACTTTGAAGCACAAGTGTGGGAAAAAAGGATAGTAGCATTGTCCCTTTTTTTGGGCCTTCCTTTTTTATTTGTCCTTTCTCTTTTTTTTTAATTTGGGACAATGCTTTATGAATGATGATCATCACACTTCTGTTTATTTACAACTCAATGATTACAACTCGATACTAGAACAAAGTATGACTCTATATGAATGCCTCCGGCGGTATACCGGGATAGAAATGAATCAAGAGTGACATGTATGAAAAAATTATGTACGGTGGCTTTGCCACAAATACGATGTCAACTACATGATCATGTAAAGCAATATGACAATGATGAACGTGTCATGATAAACGGAACAATGGAAAGTTGCATGGCAATATATCTCGGAATGGCTATGGAAATGCCATAATAGGTAGGTATGGTGGCTGTTTTGAGGCGGATATAAGGAGGTTTATGTGTGAAAGAGTGTATCATATCACGGGGTTTGGATGCACCGGCGAAGTTTGCACCGACTCTCAATGTGAGAAAGGGCAATGCACGGTACCGAAGAGGCTAGCAATGATGGAAAGGTAAGAGTGCGTATAATCCATGGACTCATCATTAGTCATAAAGAACTCACATACTTATTGCAAAAATCTACAAGTCATCAAAAACCAAGCACTACGCGCATGCTCGTAGGGGGATAGATTGGTAGGAAAAGACCATCGCTCGTCCCCGACCGCCACTCATAAGGAGGACAATCAAAGAACACCTCATGTTTCAAATTTGTTACATAACGTTTACCATACGTGCATGCTATGGGACTTGCAAACTTCAACACAAGTGTTCTCAAATTCACAACTACTCAACTAGCACAACTTTAATATCACTACCTCCATATCTCAAAACAATCATCAAGCATCAAACTTCTCTTAGCATTCAGCACACTCATAAGAAACTTTTTTACTAGTCTTGAATACCTATCATATTAGGATCAATTCCCAATTTAAGAAAATTACCATTTTGTTTAAGACTCTCAAAATAATATAAGTGAAACATGAGAGAATAATAGTTTCTATAAAACAAAACCACCGCCGTGCTCTAAAAGATATAAGTGAAGCACTAGAGCAAAAACTATAAAGCTCAAAAGATATAAGTGAAGCGCATAGAGTATTCTAATAAATTCCGAATCATGTGTGTCTCTCTCAAAAGGTGTGTACAGCAAAGATGATTGTGGTAAACTAAAAAGAAAAGACTCAAATAATACAAGACGCCCCAAGCAAAACACATATCATGTGGTGAATAAAAATATAGCCCCAAGTAAAGTTACCGATGGAAGTAGACGAAAGAGGGGATGCCTTCCGGGGCATCCCCAAGATTTGGCTTTTTGGTGTCCTTAGATTATCTTGGGGTGACATGGGCATCCCCAAGCTTAGGCTCTTACCACTCCTTGTTCCATAATCCATCAAATCTTTTACCCAAAACTTGAAAACTTCACAACACAAAACTTAACAGAAAATCTCGTGAGCTCCGTTAGCGAAAGAAAACAAAACACAACTTCAAGGTACTGTAATGAACTCATTATTTATTTATTTTGGTGTTAAACCTACTGTATTCCAACTTCTCTATGGTTTATAAACTATTTTACTAGCCATAGATTCATCAAAATAAGCAAACAACACACGAAAAACAGAATCTGTCAAAAACAGAACAGTCTGTAGTAATCTGTAACTAACGCAAACTTCTGGAACTCCAAAATTTCAGCCAAAATAGGACGACCTATACAATTTGTTTATTGATCATCAGCAATTGGAATCAATATTTTATCACGTTCTGGTGATTTTTAACAATTATTTGCGTGAACAGAAAGTTTCTAGAATTTTCAGGTAGATCAAATAACTATCATCCAAGAAGATCCTATAGGTTTAACTTGGCACAAACACTAATTAAGACATAAAAACACATCTAACCAGAGGCTAGATCAAATATTTATTCCTCAAAAGAAGCAAAAATAAAAAAAAACTAAAAATAAACTTGGGTTGCCTCCCAACAAGCGCTATCGTTTAACGCCCCTCGCTAGGCATAAAAGCAAGGATAGATCTAGGTATTGCCATCTTTGGTGGGCAATTCTTCAATGAGACATCTATCATCCTTAGGAGTTTCTTTCTTTTTATTAGTTATCAAACTTCTAGGCACATAACCAAAAAATTCATTTGTAGCAAATGGTTCCTTAATGATAGCAAAAAGGTCGGGATGAATACTTATAGATTTGAGATCCGTAGTTTCCTTACTAGAGGATTCACCCTTATTCTTAGGAACATACATAAGCTTGGAAATTTTAGTTGGAGGACTTGGAGTATTCTTTACGGAAGAAAAAGTGGTTCCCAAGTTGGTAATGATACCCTCAAGTTTATCGATTCTACTGGAATCCTGATTTATTCTTTCATTAACTATGGGTTCCTTCTCCTTAATATTTTTCAAAGTGACTCCTACTTTAGATCCATATTCGGTAATTTGGTTGTGGATCTTTTTATCCAAATTTTCAATTAACTCTAGAGTAGCAACTTTATTTTCAATAATTTCAAGTCTTTGCATTACATGCTCCAAAGTTAACATAGTTCCATTAACTAAAAGAGGTGGTGAGCCAAACAAATCTATCATAGCATTATAAGAATCAAAAGTATGGCTACCCAAGAAATTCCCTCCGGTAATGGTATCAAGGATATATCTGTACCAAGGAATAACGCCTACATAAAAAATGTGGAGAAGAACGGAAGTAGATTGCTTCCTGGAAGATCTATTTTGAGCATTGCAAATTCTATACCAAGCGTCTTTTAGATTTTCTCCCTCCCTTTGCTTAAAATTAAGAACTTCATTCTCAGGAGACAATGGACAATATAGCGGACTAGCCATAACGACAAACAAGCGAAAAAGAGGCGAATGGAAAAGAGAGGGCGAATAAAATGACAAGGGTGAAGTGGGGGAGAGGAAAACGAGAGGCAAATGGCAAATAATGTAATGTGGGAGATAAGGGTTTGTGATGGGTACTTGGTATGTTGACTTTTGCGTAGACTCCCCGGCAACGGCGCCAGAAATCCTTCTTGCTACCTCTTGAGCACTGCGTTGGTTTTCCCTTGAAGAGGAAAGGGTGATGCAGTAGAGCAGTGTAAGTATTTCCCTCAGTTCTTGAGAACCAAGGTATCAATCCAGTAGGAGGCCACACACGAGTCCCTCGCACCTACACAAACAAATAAATCCTCGCAACCAACGCAATAAAGGGGTTGTCAATCCCTTCACGGTCACTTACGAGAGTGAGATATGATAGATATGATAAGATAATATTTTTGGTATTTTTATGATAAAGATGCAAAGTAAAATAAAAGGCAATAAAAATAGCTAAGTGTTGGAAGATTAATATGATGGAAGATAGACCCGGGGGCCATAGGTTTCACTAGTGGCTTCTCTCGAGAGCATAAGTATTACGGTGGGTGAACAAATCACGGTTGAGCAATTGACAGAATTGAGCATAGTTATGAGAATATCTAGGTATGATCATGTATATAGGCATCACGTCCGTGACAAGTAGACCGACTCCTGCCTGCATCTACTACTATTACTCCACACATCGACCGCTATCCAACATGCATCTAGAGTATTAAGTTCATAAGAACAGAGTAACGCTTTAAGTAAAATGACATGATGTAGAGGGATAAACTCATGCAATATGATATAAACCCCATCTTGTTATCCTCGATGGCAACAATACAATACGTGCCTTGCTGCCCCTACTGTCACTGGGAAAGGACACCGCAATATTGAACCCAAAGCTAAGCACTTCTCCCATTGCAAGAAAGATCAATCTAGAAGGCCAAACCAAACTGATAATTCGAAGAGACTTGCAAAGATAACCAATCATACATAAAATAATTCGGAGAAGATTCAAATATTGTTCATAGATAAACTTGATGATAAACCCACAATTCATCGATCTCAACAAACACACCGCAAAATAAGATTACATCGAATAGATCTCCACGAGAATCGTGGAGAACTTTGTATTGAGATCCAAAGAGAGAGAAGAAGCCATCTAGCTAATAACTATGGACCCGAAGGTCTGAGGTAAACTACTCACACATCATCGGAGAGGCTATGGTGTTGATGTAGAAGCCCTCCGTGATCGATGCCCCTTCTGGCGGAGCTCCGAAAAAGGCCCCAAGATGGGATTTCACGGGTACAGAAGGTTGCGCCGGTGGAATTAGGTTTTTGGCTCCGTATCTGGTAGTTTGGTTGTATGTAGGTATATATAGGAGGAAGAAGTACGTCGGTGGAGCAACATGGGGCCCACGAGGGTGGAGGGCGCGCCCAGGGGGGTAGGTGCGCCCCCCTACCTCGTGCCTTCCTGTTTGATGTCTTGACGTAGGGTCCAAGTCCTCTGGATCATGTTCGTTCCAAAAATCACGTTTCCAAAGGTTTCATTCCGTTTGGACTCCGTTTGATATTCTTTTTCTGAGAAACTCTGAAATAGGCAAAAACATCAATTCTGGGCTGGGCCTCCGGTTAATAGGTTAGTCCCAAAAATAATATAAAAGTGTATAATAAAGCCCATTAATGGCCAAAACTGAATATAATATAGCATGGAACAATCAAAAATTATAGATACGTTGGAGACGTATCAAGGATTATGTGCACCCATGTATATCTCAAGTAATCATCAACAATAACGAAGCCATAGATGCAAGCGGTGGTAGTAAGGGTAGAGTAGTGAGTAGGGCCAAATAAGTCCATGTGAAGCAGCTCGAAGGGACGAGACGTCGTCATGATTGTCTTCGAGGGATGCTTGGCCCTAGGCATCTTTCCAGCTTCACAGGCACCACATAGATGATCCTTCTTGAACTTGACGCCCTCGATGCCTACGACATGCTTCTTCTTTGCGAGAGTGTACAATTTCCTCTTGCCGGCATGTCCTAGCTTCTGATGCCAGAGCCAGCACTCTGAAGCTTTTGCTAGAAGACATACGACCAACTGTGGTCCTGCTGAGAAATCTACCATGTACATATCGTCTTTTCGATACCCTTCAAAGACTTGAGATTTGTCAGATTCCATAAGAACAAGGCAACGATATTTTCCAAATATCACAATCATGTTCAAGTCACAAAGCATTGAAACAGACATTAAGTTGAAACCAAGGGATTCAACAAGCATCACTTTATCCATGTGCTGATCCTTTGAGATTGCAACTCTACCTACACCCAATACCTTGCTTTTACCAGTGTTAGCAAATGTGATGTGACTTTTGTCAGATGGACGTAGGGTTGAATCCATCAGAAGACTTTGATCACCAGTCATGTGGTTAGTGCATCCACTGTCACTACAAAAAAAAGACACATCCGTGACATTTTGGGCCAAACGAATTTTTTTTCTGTCATACTTATGACACTTCTATGACGATAATTGTGACAAACACCGGTATCATCATAGATGTGGTGGGCTCCTACTTCCATGACAAAAAATCATGATAGAAAATGGGCTTTTCGTCCTGGGCGGGCCGGAGACGCAGCTGCATGACATTCTTTGGGCCGTCCATGACGGAAAAAACCGTGGTAGAAGTGAGGGCGAGGAAAATATCGGGGTGTTCCCTGTTACGGTGGGTGGTCGGGGCCGAGCGATGCACGCTTCTCTCGTTCACGCACGCGCATGGGTGCGAGGCGTTGGACTCTAACTGAAACCGAGCGAGGCGTTGGGCTCTAACTGAACCCAAGCGATTGCACTATAGGCTATGCGTTACTGAACCCGAGCGATCGATCGATGGCTGTTAACTGAACCCGATCGAGCGATTCCTTCGCTACTGCTGCTAACTGAAGCCGATCGATGCTGCCTCTGGATGAATAGTGAGTGTTGCTGGGGGGGTTTGGATGAACAGCTCCCGGTGGGGGTGGATGAACAGGACCCCGTGGTGTTGCCTCTGGATGAACAAGACCCCGATCGATCGAGCCGGTTGGGGTGGATGAAGAGGACCCCGTGGAGGGCTGGATGAACAGGACCACCCCGTGGAGGGCTGGATGAATGATACGTCTCCAACGTATCTATAATTTGTGAAGTATTCCTGCTATTATATTATCCGTCTTAGATGTTTTATATGCATTTATTATATGCTATTTTATATGATTTTTGGGACTAACCTATTAACCTAGAGCCCAGTGCCAGTTTCTGTCTTTTTCCTTGTTTTTGAGTTTTACAGAAAAGGAATACCAAATGGAGTCCAATTGACGTGCCAATTTTTGTTGATTTTTTATGGACCAAAAGAAGCCGCTGGAGCAAAAGAGTTGGGCCAGAAGAGTCCTGGGCTGTCCACGAGGGTGGGGGGCGCGCCCACCCCCTGGGCGTGGGCCCCTGCCTCGTGGAGGACTCGGATACCCCCCTGACGTGAAACCAACGCCAAAAATTCCTATAAATACAGAAACCCCCAGAAAATAACCTAGATCGGAAATTCCGCCACCGCAAGCCTCTATAGCCATGAGAAATCAATCTAGGCCCTCTCTGGCACCCTGCCGGAGGGGGCTATCATCACCGGAGGCCATGTAGAGGATCCTAGAGGGGCCATCATCGCCATGAAGGACAAGGACGAGAGGGAGAACCTCTCCCCATCTAGGGGGGAGGCCATGGAGGAGGAAGCACAAGGGGAGAATCTCTCCTCCTCTCTCTTGGTGGCGCCGGCGTGCCATCGGGAGGGGAATCATCGCCGCGGTGATCGTCTTCATCAACATCACCATCATCATCACCATCCTCATCTATTTTACGCGGTCCACTCTCCCGCACCCCGCTGTAATCCCTACTTGAACACGGTGCTTTATGCCACATATTATGATCCAATGATGTGTTGCCATCTTATGATGTTTTGAGTAGATATCTTTTGTCCTTGGGTTGATTGATGATCTAGATTGGTACGAGTTGTATGTTTTATTTTGGTGCTGTCCTATTGTGCCCTCCGTGTCGCGCAAGCGTGAGGGTTTCCCACTGTAGGGTGTTGCAATACGTTCATGATTCGCTTATAGTGGGTTGGTGAGTGACTGAAACACAAACCCGAGTAAGGGGGTTGTTGCGTATGGGAATAAAGAGGACTTGATGCTTTAATGCTATGGTTGGGTTTTACCTTAATGATCTTTAGTAGTTGCGGATGCTTGCTAGAGTTCCAATCATAAGTGCATATGATCCAACAAGAGAAAGTATGTTAGCTTATGCCTCTCCCTCATATGAAATTGCAATGACGACCACCGGTCTGGTTAACAATTGCCTAGGACAATTCCGCACACCGATCCATCATTATTCCACACTCGCTATTTATAATATTCAGTAATATATTCTAAATTTATGATAACAACACCTACTTTTATATTTTAGCTCTCCGATACCATGCAAAGTTATCCTCTTCATACCCGCAACGTAGTTTTATTTCTCGTTTCTAGTTGGAAGCAAATGTTCGGTGTACGTAGAGTCGTATCAGTGGCTGATAAGGCTTGAGACAATATTGATCTTACCTTTAGCTCCTTGTGGGTTCGACACTCCATACATATCAGTTCCTCCTTTGGGAATTGCTACGATGATTCCCTGCACTTGGGGATTATCAAGCTCTTTTCTGGCGCCTTTGCCGGGGAGCAATAGCGTGGGGTTGATATTCTCGTGTGTGCTTGTTTGCTTTCTCCACTAAGTAGATTTTGTTTTTCCTTTTTTTTCTGTTTAGTTGTGGGCGAAACATACAAAAAAATTTAAAAGAATGAAAATACAAAAAAAAATTACTTGCCTCTCATGCCTAAAAAGTTTTTCAAAAAAGAGAAGTCATTGGAAAGTTATGCATTGAAGAAGTGAGGGTCGACCTTGAGCACTTGTGTTCATGCTCACAGAAACAATGTAGAATTTTGCATGGAAGTTTCTCTGTAAATAATTATCCCCTTGTGTATATCCATTTTATTATAAAAATAATGTGCCAAGCTTTGGTTTTAGGATGATTAGATTGCTTGTTTACTATGTGCAGAACAATAACAAAATTTTTGGCTGTAGCGCGTGATTTTACATTTTTTACTGGAAGGTCAAATGGGTCTGAAACCTTTTGCACATTACTTCTGTACAAATTGTTAAAATTTAGTTCATATTTTGTGGAGTTACAGAAGTTTACTAAACTTCCAGATTACTACAGACTGTCCTGTTTTTGACAGATTATGTTTTTCGCGTGTTGTTTGCTTATTTTGATGAATCTATGGCTAGTATCGGGGGGTATGAACCATAGAGAAGTTGGAATACAGTAGGTTTAACACCAATATAAATAAAGAATTAGTTCATTACAGTACCTAAAGGTAGTGATTTGCTTTAGTATACTAACGGATCTCACAAAGTTTTTGTTAAGTTTTTGTGGATGAAGTGTTCGAAGAACGAGGAGTTACCGATGTGAGAAGAATAAAGAGAGGCAAGATTTCAAGCTTGCGTATGCCCAAGGCACCCCAAGTAAATATTCCAAGGATACTCAAGCATCTAATCTTGGGGATGCCCCGGTTGGCATCCCATCTTTCTTCTTCAACAATTATCGGTATACCTCGGTTTTTGTTTTGTTCACATGATTTGTGTCCTTTGTGTTTTTTTCTTTAAGAACCATGCTAGTATGAGATGTCCCTTCATCAATTAATAGAATGATTCATGTGATTCACTTATATCTTTTGAGTATGACCTTATAGACTGCTCTTTGTGCTTCACTTATATCTTTTGAGTATGATCTTATAGAATTTCCCTTTGTGCTTCACTTAAATCTTTTGAGTATGGTTTTATAGAATGCTTCGTGTGCTTCACTTACATATTTTGAGCTTGGATATTGGTTAGTCTATATTAATTTTAGAATGGTCCATGAACTTCACTTATATCTTTTGGAGTATGAATAATACTATCATCTAAAGCAGGTTTGGAATAATGTCAACTTTAGGAATTAGTGATCCCACTATTCCGAATGAGAAGAATTTTGCTTATGTGGAGAGTAGAAAAATTTCTATGCTTGTAGATCATTAAAAGAATGTTTTATGTGATGGTTATATTGTTGAATTCATTCATGATGCTACTGAAAGTTATTATGAGGGAGGAATATATGCTTGTAGGAGTTGCAATAATACCAAGTTTCCTCTCTATGTGCTTAAAGTTTTGAAGTTATACTTGTTTTGCCTTCCTATGCTAGTTGATTCTTGTTCCTATAAATTGTCTGTTCACAAAATCCCTAGGCATAGGAAGTGGGCTATATTCAAATGTGCTAGTCATATTCTTCATGATGCTCTCTTTATGTTTCAATTCTTTTCTTTTATGTGAGCATCATTGAAATCATCATGCCTAACTAAAAGGCATTAAAGAAAAGCGCTTGTTGGGAGACAACCCAATATTTACCCTTACTGTTTTTGTGTGTTTACATGATTAAGATACTGTATTAATCATGTTTTATAGCTTTTGTTTCAATAAAGTGCCAAGTAAGACCTTTGGGAAGACTTGGGTGAAAGTTAATGTGATCTTGCTGTAAAAAAACAGAAATGTTGCGCTCACGATATTAACTGCCATTTTTTACATAAGAGTGATTTTGAGTTGATTATTTTTGCAGAAGATTAATATACAAATTCCTCACGTCCACCAATTTATTTCATAATTTTTGGAGTAGCAGAAGTATGGTTTCTGTTCAGATCATTACAGACCGTTCTGTTTCTGCCAGATTCTGTTTTCCTTGCATAGTTTGCTTGTTTTCTAGTTTCTATGGATTATATTTCTCAATATAAATTGTAGAAATGATATGGTACAGTAGGCATTGTGTGAGAACAATTATGAATGTTGTCTTTGACAGTACCAAAGTGAATGGTTTACTCTTTATCATACCAACCTATCTCACGAAGTTCCGTTAAGTTTTGTGTGATTGAAGTTTTCAAGCTTTGGGTGAGATATCGATATGAGGAGAATAAGGAGTGGAAAGACCCTAAGCTTGGGGATTCCCAAGGCACCCCAAGGTAATATTCAAGGAAGACTCAAGCGCCTAAGGTTGGGGATGCCCCGGAAGGCATCCCCTCTTTCGTCTTCAAAACTATCGGTATACCTTACTCGGAGCTATATTTTTATTCGTCACATGATATGTGTTTTGCTTGGAGCATATTTTCAAATTTACTTGCTGTTAGAATAAAATCATTGGATCTGAAATCTTGAATGAAAAAGAATCCCCCTTGGCTAGTTAATTATTTTCCTACTCAGTGTTCTTCACTTATATCTTTCGGAGTAGTTTGTCATTTACTCACGCGCTTCATGTATATCCTAGGAGTAAATGGTTGAATGAATTGAATATCATAAATCTGAATTTATATAATGTTTCATATGCTTATAACATGGGGAGTAATGACTTCACACATAATAAGTATAGGTAGTAAACTTATTGGAAGTTAGCAAACTTAGAATTGTTCACTTGAACAATTCATGAAAGAATATTGAAGGAAGAGAGATTTCACATATAAATATACTATCTTGGACATCTTTTATAATTGTGAGCACTCATTAAAATATGACATGCTAAAAGGTTGATATTGGACAAGGAAGACAACGTAATGGGTTATGTTTTCTTATATCTGAAATAAAGTATATTGTCATGGATCATCCAACATGCTGAGCTTGCCTTTCCCCCTTATGCTAGCCAAATTCTTTGCACCAAGTAGAGATACTACTTGTGCTTCCAAATATCCCTTAAACTAGTTTTGCCATGGGAGTCCACCATACCTACCTATGGATTGAGTAAGATCCTTCAAGTAAGTTATCATCGGCACATGCAATAAATATTGCTCTCTAAATATGTATGATCTATTAGTGCGAAGAAAATAAGCTTTATACGAACTTGTGATATGGAAGAAATAAAAGCGATGGACTGCATAATAAAGGTCTCTATCACAAGCGGTAATATAAAGTGACGTTCTTTTGCATTAAGATTTTGTGCATCCAACCTTAAAAGCACATGGCAACCTCTGCTTCCCTCTGCGAAGGGCCTATCTTTTACCTTTATCTTCTACCTTATGCAAGAGTCATGGTGATCTTCACCTTTCCTTTTTACATTTTATCCTTTGGCAAGCACATTATGTTGGAAAGATCCTGATATATATATATCCAATTGGATGTAAGTTATCATGAACTATTATTGTTGACATTACCCTTGAGGTAAAAGGTTGGAAGGTGAATCTATAAGCCCCTATCTTTCTCTGTGTCTGATTAAAACTTTGAACCCATAAATATCACGTGAGTGTTAGCAATTGCGAAAGATTAAATGATAGTTGAGTATGTGGAGTTTGCTAAATCAATGCTCTGACATAGACCCTACCTGAAAATAAGATGAATTGCAATTGTTTGATGACTAAGAGCACTGTTTGTTAGTTTTCAAGAAAGTTTATGATCTATAATTTAACATGTGAATGGCTTGTTACTTGATCATGAAAAGTTTTATGAGATGAGCTACTATTATGACATATAATGATGCTAGAAAAGGTGATTGAAATTATCATTGATCAAATTTGTGCACCTGCTAGCATTCACACTTCATAAATTATTTCTTTTATCATTTACCTACTCGAGGACGAGCAGGAATTAAGCTTGGGGATGCTGATACGTCTCCAACGTATCTATAATTTATGAAGTATTCATGCTATTATATTATCCGTCATAGATGTTTTATATGCATTTATATGCTATTTTATATGATTTTTGGGACTAACCTATTAACCTAGAGCCCAGTGCCAGTTTCTGTTTTTTTCCTTGTTTTTGAGTTTTACAGAAAAGGAATACCAAACAGAGTCCAATTGACGTGCCAATTTTTGTTGATTTTTTATGGACCAAAAGAAGCCCCTGGAGCAAAAGAGTTGGGCCAGAAGTGTCCCAGGCTGTCCACGAGGGTGGGGGCGCGCCCACCCCCTGGGCGTGGGCCCTGCCTCGTGGACGACTCGGAGACCCCCCTGACGTGAAACCAACGCCAACAATTCCTATAAATACAGAAACCCCCAGAAAATAAGCTAGATCGGAAGTTCCACCGCCGCAAGCCTCTGTAGCCACGAGAAATCAATCTAGGCCCTCTCTGGCACCCTGCCGGAGGGGGCCATCATCACCGGAGGCCATGGAGGAGGATCCCGGAGGAGCCATCATCGCCATGAAGGCCAAGGACCAGAGGGAGAACCTCTCCCCATCTAGGGGGGAGGCCATGGAGGAGGAAGCACAAGGGGAGAATCTCTCCTCCTCTCTCTCGGTGGCGCCGGCATGCCATCAGGAGGGGAACATCGTCGCGGTGATCGTCTTCATCAACATCACCATCATCATCACCATCCTCATCTATTTTACGCGGTCCACTCTCCCGCACCCCGCTGTAATCCCTACTTGAACATGGTGCTTTATGCCACATATTATGATCCAATGATGTGTTGCCATCTTATGATGTTTTGAGTAGATATCTTTTGTCCTTGGGTTGATTGATGATCTAGATTGGTACGAGTTGTATGTTTTATTTTGGTGCTGTCCTATTGTGCCCTCCGTGTCGCGCAAGCGTGAGGGTTTCCCACTGTAGGGTGTTGCAATACGTTCATGATTCGCTTATAGTGGGTTGGTGAGTGACTGAAACACAAACCCGAGTAAGGGGGTTGTTGCGTATGGGAATAAAGAGGACTTGATGCTTTAATGCTATGGTTGGGTTTTACCTTAATGATCTTTAGTAGTTGCGGATGCTTGCTAGACTTCCAATCATAAGTGCATATGATCCAAGAAGAGAAAGTATGTTAGTTTATGCCTCTCCCTCATATGAAATTGCAATGACGACCACCGGTCTTGTTAACAATTGCCTAGGACAATTCCGCACACCGATCCATCATTATTCCACACTCGCTATTTATAATATTTAGTAATATATTCTAACTTTATGATAACAACACCTACTTTTATATTTTAGCTCTCCGATACCATGCAAAGTTATCCTACCCACAACGTAGTTTTATTTCTCGTTTCTAGTTGGAAGCAAATGTTCGGTGTACGTAGAGGTGTATCAGTGGCAGATAAGGCTTGAGAGAATATTGATCTTACCTTTAGCTCCTTGTGGGTTCGACACTCCATACTTATTACTTCCACCTTTGGGAATTGCTACGATGATTCCCTACACTTGGGGATTATCAATGAACAGTAGACAGTGGAGGGCTGGATGAACAGTAGCCCATGGAGGGGTGGTTGAACAGGAGCCCGTGGAGAGGGCTGGTTGAACAGTAGCCGGTGGAGTAGCGCGCGGTGGAGGCTGGATGAACAGGAGCCCGTGGATGAATAGTCGCAGGTGGAGGCTGGAGGAGGTCGACGGTGGATGAACAGTAACCCGTGGAGGCTGGAGGGGGTCGACGGTGGAGATGAACAGTATACCATGGAGTCCCATTTTGCGGTACGCCACACCCCTCCCGATGAACAGGACCCCCGTTTCGACCGTAGCGCTCCAACACAAGTCTTATTCCTCCGTTTTGCAGTACGCCACACCCCTCCCGATCAACAGGACCCCCGTTTCGACCGTAGGAGGTCCGTTTCCTCCGTTTTGCTCTACGCCAGACCCCTCTCGATGAACAGGATCTCGTTTCGAACGTGGCCGGTCGAACACAAGGCCATTTCCTCCGTTCTGCGGTATGCTAGGCCTCGTTTCCATCGGCTGTTCTGTCCAAGCCGGTTGGCTCCCACACGTTCCGTTGCCTCCTGACGAACACGACACATTTCGTTGGCTCCCCATGAACATGACAACGACGTAGTTTCTCCGTTCCGACCCAGCCATGTACACGAGCCCTGGCCATACGTATGCGCGAGTAGGCGTTCGAGACCCAACCTGTATGTACGTACGTGGCCATATTTTCTTTCTTGCACACTGCCGCTGTACGTACGTGTACATGCTACGTGCGCGCCTCTACATCGACCAGTATGTACGTACATGTTCGCGACCAGAATGACAATGCTACGTATGCTTCGACTAGGTGGGTCCCGACTGTCAGGCACTTCCTTGCCTGCGAAGATGTAGCTGGTGGGTCCCAGCAGTCAGGGGGGCAAATCGTTTTTTTGCCCGAACGCACTTCCTTGCATGCGAAGATGTAGCTAGTAGGTCCCTGCTGTCAGGTGGAGGAATAATTATTTTGCGTGTAATAAGGAGGCACTTCCTTGCGGCCGCCGTGGACCCAGCTGTCAGCCTCTCCACGTACAGTACTCTTCCGATGGAAGTCGTTCCTTGACCACGTTGACCACGCCGCGCCGAGAGCACCAGGGCGGTGGATGACCGTGAGGCCTAGGAAGGGGATGACGTGGAGCCGGGGAAGACGCGGCAGTGGAAGCCCGCGCGGAGAGGAGTACAAGGGTTCACTGGTTCGGCTGCGGTGTGAGGCTGTCATCACCGCAGAATAACAGGGGGTGTGGGTGAGTAGAGGGATGGCCTGGCCAGCGATGGGAGTAGTAGGGGGCGGTGAGTCCTCCGCGGCATCACAGCCGGCCATGGGAGGCAGGAGCATGCGGCACGACCGACGCTGGTTTGGGCAGCTGGAGCAACAAGACCAGAGGTTGAAGAAGCACTACGGCCGCTGGATGGACATCGTACGATCACTGGAGCTAGAATCGTTCATACTGACTAAGTTGACAAAGCCCTCCATCCCCGTCAACTTAGTAGGCCCACAAGTCAGCCTCCCACCAAGGTGGGTCCCAGCTAGCAGGGGGAGTATTCATTTTTTTCTGCGTAAGAACGAGGCACTTCTGGTGGGTCCGAGCTGACAGGCGGGGGAACGTTTTTTTTGCGAAATACGGTGGCCTGTCCGGTGGGTCCCAGCAGTCAGGGGGAATTTTTTTCCCGCAAAATACGATGGCCCGTCCGGTGGGTGATGACCCACAAGTATAGGGGATCTATCGTAGTCCTTTCGATAAGTAAGAGTGTTGAACCCAACGAGGAGCAGAAGGAAATGATAAGCGGTTTTCAGCAAGGTATTCTCTGCAAGCACTGAAATTATAGGTAACAGATAGTTTTGTGATAAGATAATTTGTAACGGGTAACAAGTAACAAAAGTAAATAAAGTGCAGCAAGATGGCCCAATCCTTTTTGTAGCAACGGACAAGCCTATACAAACTCTTATATAGAGAAAAGCGCTCCCGAGGACACATGGGAATTATCGTCAAGCTAGTTTTCATCACGTTCATATAATTCGCATTCGGTACTTTGATAATTTGATACGTGGGTGGACCGGTGCTTGGGTGCTGTCCTTACTTGGATGAGCATCCGCAACTACAAAAGAAGTATTAAGGTAAACCTAACCATAGCATGAAACATATGGGTCCAAATCAGCCCCTTACGAAGCAACGCATAAACTAGGGTTTAAGTTTCTGTCACTCTAGCAACCCATCATCTACTTATTACTTCCCAATGCCTTCCTCTAGGCCGAAATAATGGTGAAGTTTCATGTAGTCGACGTTCACATAACACCACTAGAGGAGAGACAACATACATCTCATCAAAATATCGAACGAATACCAAATTCACATGACTACTAATAGCAAGACTTCTCCCATGTCCCCAGGAACAAACGTAACTACTCACAAAACATATTCATGTTCATAATCAGAGGGGTATTAATATGCATATAGGGTCTGAACATATGATCTTCCACCAAATAAACCAACTAGCATCAACTACAAGGAGTAATCAACAGTACTAGCAACCTACAGGTGCCAATCTCAGACTTAGAGACAAGAATTGGATACAAGAGATGAACTAGGGTTTGAGAGGAGATGGTGCTGGTGAAGATGTTGATGGAGATTGGCCCCCTCCCGATGAGAGGAGCGTTGGTGATGACGATGGCGATGATTTCCCCCTCCCGAAGGGAAGTGTCGCCGGCAGAACAGCTCCGCCAGAGCCCTAGATTGGTTCTGCCAAGGTTCCGCCTCGTGGCGGCGGAGTCTCGTCCCGAACGCTTGCTTATGATTTTTCCTCGGACGAAAGACTTCATATAGCAGAAGATGGGCACCGGTGGGCCAACAGGGGGCCCACGAGGCAGGGGGCGCACCCAGGGGGTAGGGCGCGCCCCCACCCTCGTGGCTAGGGTGTGGCCCCCCTCAGGTATTTTCTTCGCTCAGTATTTTTTATTATTTCCAAAAATAACTTTCGTGGAGTTTCAGGACTTTTGGAGTTGTGCAGAATAGGTCTCTAATATTTGCTCCTTTTCCAGCCCAGAATTCCAGCTGCCGGCATTCTCCCTCTTCATGTAAACCTTGTAAAATAAGAGAGAATAGGCATACGTATTTTGACATAATGTGTAATAACAGCCCATAATGCAATAAATATCGATATAAAAGCATGATGCAAAATGGACGTATCAACTCCCCCAAGCTTAGACCTCACTTGTCCTCAAGCGAAAGCCGATAACGATAAAGATGTCCACATGTTTAGAGGTAGAGGCATCGATAAAATAAAATACAGACATGAGGGCATCATGATCAATCTTATAACAGCAACATATGTATATTTTGTCATATGATCTCTTATGCTCAAGTAATAATCTATTCACAATGTCAAGTATGAATCAGAAACTTCATTGAGAACCAACAACTATAATCTCAGTCATTGAAGCAATTGCAATTTATCATAACATTGGAAAGAGTCTATGTAAGAGCTTTTCAGCAAGTTCACATACTCAACTATCATTTAGTCTTTCACAATTGCTAACACTCACGCAATACTTATGGTTACGGAAGTTTAATCGGACACAGAGAAAGATAGGGGTTTATAGTTTCGCCTCCCAACCTTTTACCTCAAGGGTAATGTCAACAATAATAGTTCATGCTAACTTACATCCAATTGGATATATATATATCAGGATCTTTCCAACACAATGTGCTTGCCAAAGGATAAAATGTTTAAAGGAAAGGTGAAAATCACCATGAATCTTGCATAAGGGTAAGAGATAAAAGTAAAAGATAGGCCCTTCGCAGAGGGAAGCAGAGGTTGTCATGCGCTTTCATGGTTGGATGCACGAAATCTTAATGCAAAAGGACGTCACTTTATATTGCCACTTGTGATATGGACCTTTATTATGCAGTCCATCGCTTTTATTTCTTCCATATCACAAGATCGTATAAAGCTTATTTTCTCCCACACTAATAAGTCATACATATTTAGAGAGCAATTTTTATTGCTTGCACCGATGACAACTTACTTGAAGGATCTTACTCAATCCAGAGGTAGATATGGTGGACTCTTATGGCCAAAACTGGGTTTAAGGATATTTGGAAGCACAAGTAGTATCTCTAATTGGTGCAAAGAATTTGGCTAGCATGAGGGAGAAAGGCAAGCTCAACATGCTGGATGATCCATGACAATATACTTTATCTCAGGTATAAGAAAACATAACCCATTACATTGTCTTCCTTGTCCAACATCAACTCTTTAGCATGTCATATTTTAATGAGTGCTCACAATCATAAAAGATGTCCAAGATAGTATATTTATATCTGAAACCTCTCTTTCTTTATTACTTCCTATCAATTGCAACGATGACCAAAACTATGTTTGTCAACTCTCAACAACTTTTAATCATCATACTCTTTCTATGTGAAGTCATTACTCTCCATAAGATTAATATGATCTCTTTGTTTCTTTTTTTTCCTTTTTTCTCTTCTTTTATTCCCTCAAGATCATAGCAAGATAATCAAGCCCTTGACTCAACACTAATCTTTATTATATAGCTCACAGACTCGATTACATAGAGGGATCATAAAGCAAAACTCAAAACTAAATCATACCAAAAACTTTATTCTACTAGATCGAGATATTACTAAAAGGATCGAACTAAGAAAAATGGTAAAGATAGGAGTGTGATGGTGATACGATACCGGGGCACCTCCCCCAAGCTTGGCAGTTGCCAAGGGGAGTGCCCATACCCATGTGATTATATCTCCCTTGCTGGTGGAGAAGATGGCGGTGATGATGGGTAGTCGCACATCGAGCGTAATAGATCCTCCAATTTGCGGATAATGCCCTTGAGTGCGACGATATGCTCCTTCAACAAAATATTTTCACGTGTGAGATACTTGTTTTGTATACGAGCTAACTCAATAATCTTGAAAGCTTCGATCTCAGTTGGGGTAAGAAGATTGTGATCAAGTTGAAAGATGTCTTCTGCTACCGGAACTTGGTCCTCCGTGGCCTTCTTGATCCCTTCATCCTTGTTCATCTCCATGGGTTCTTCCCTCTTCAGCTCTATCTTCATTAGCCAAGCATCGTTGTCACCATTGTTGGAGAAGGGGGATGACATGATGCCTGGCCTTGACAACCCTGACAGAAAACAGCTCGAAACAAGAACAGAGGATAGTTGTGTGATACGGTGGTCAAAACCTTCGGGAGATTATATAATGAATTTTTACCGACCAAAAGAAGTATCGTGCAAGAAAACGGAGTCCGAAGAGTATGCGAGGTGCCCACGAGGTAGGGGGGCCTCCCACCCTCGTGGAAGCCTCGTGTCCTTCCCGGACTGCTTCTTATTTTCCTATTTTTGTAAATATTCCAAAACGGATAAAAATTGCCATTAGAATTGTTTTGGAGTCGGTTTACTTACCGTACCAAATACCTATTCCTTTTCAGAGTCTAAAACATTCTGGAAAGTGTTCCTTATGTATTCCTCCGGGGTTACGGTTTCAATAACATTAGTTTCAACATTTATAGGATTACCTGAGATATAATGTTTGATTCTTTGACCGTTCACCACCTTCGGATTTGTGCCTTCGAAGTTGTTGATTTTTATGGCACCGGAACGATAGACCTCCTCGATAACGTAAGGACCTTCCCATTTAGAGAGAAGTTTTCCTGCAAAAAATCTTAAACGAGAGTTGTATAGCAATACATAATCACCTACATTAAACTCACGCTTTTGTATCCTTTTTGTCATGCCATCTTTTGACTTTTTGTTTGAACAACTTGGCATTCTCATAAGCTTGGGTTCTCCATTCATCAACTGAGCTTATGTCGAATAACCTCTTCTGACCGGCAAGTTTGAAATCATAATTGAGCTCATTAACGACACAATATGCCTTATGTTCTAATTCGAGAGGTAAGTGACATGCTTTTCCATAAACCATTTTATATGGAGACATACCCATAGGATTTTTATATGTAGTTCTATAGGCCCATAATGCATCATCAAGTTTCTTGGACCAATTCTTTCTAGATCTATTAACAGTCTTTTGCAAAATTAATTTAAGCTCTCTATTACTCAATCCTACTTGACCACTAGACTGTGGGTGATAAGGAGATGCAATTCTATGTTAACATCATACTTAGCAAGCATTTTACGAAAAGCACCATGAATAAAATGTGAACCACCATCAGTCATTAAATATCTAGGGACTCCAAACCTCGGAATAATAACTTCTTTAAGCATCTTAATAGAGGTGTTATGATCAGCACTACTAGTTGGAATAGCTTCTACCCACTTAGTAACGTAATCAACAGCAACTAAAATATGAGTATATCCATTAGAGGCAGGAAACGGTCCCATATAATCAAAGCCCCAACCATCAAATGGTTCAATAACAAGTGAATAATTCATAGGCATTTCTTGACGTCTACTAATATTACCAATTCTTTGACATTCATCGCAAGATAAGACAAACTTACGAGCATCTTTGAAGAGAGTAGGCAAATAAAAACCAGATTGCAATACCTTCTGTGCAGTTCTATCTCCAGCGTGGTGTCCTCCATAAGCCTCGGAGTGACACTTGCGTAGGATCTGTTCCTATTCATGCTCAGGTACACAACATCTAATAACACCATCAACTCCTTCTTTATAAAGATGTGGGTCATCCCAAAAGTAATGTCTCAAATCATAGAAAAACTTTTTCTTTTGCTGGTATGTGAAACTAGGTGGTATAAATTTAGCTACAATGTAATTAGCATAATCAGCATACCATGGAGCAGTACGAGAAGAATTTATGACATTTAATTGTTCATCAGGAAAGCTATCATCAATAGGTAGTGGGTCATCAAGAACATTCTCTAACCTAGACAAGTTGTATGCAATGGGGTTCTCAGCTCCCTTTCTATCAATAATATGTAAATCAAATTCTTGTAACAAGAGAATCCATCTAATAAGTCTAGGTTTAGCATCTTTCTTTTCCATAAGATATTTAATAGCAGCATGATCAGTGTGAATAGTTACTTTAGAATCAACAATATAAGGTCTAAACTTATCACAAGCAAATACAACTGCTAAGAATTCTTTTTTAGTAGTAGCATAATTTCTCTGAGCACTGTCTAGAGTTTTACTAGCATATTGAAGAACATTTAATTTCTTATCAACTCTTTGTCCTAGAACATCACCTACAGCATAATCGCTAGCATCACACATAATTTCAAAGGGTAAATTACAGCCAGGTGGCTGAACAATAGGTGCAGAGATCAATGCTTTCTTAAGTATTTCAAATGCCTCTACACAATCATCATCAAAAACGAAAGGTATATCTTTTTGTAAGAGATTAGTGAGAGGCCAAGAAATTTTTGAGAAGTCCTTAATGAACCTCCTATAAAAACCGGCATGACCAAGGAAACTTCTTATACCTTTGATGTCCTTGGGACATGGCATCTTTTCAATAGCATCAACTTTAGCTTTATCAACTTCAATGCCTCTTTCAGAAATTTTATGCCCCAAGACAATGCCTTCATTAACCATAAAGTGGCACTTCTCCCAATCGAAGACAAGATTAGTTTCTTCACATCTCTGCAAAACTCGATCAAGGTTGCTCAAGCGATCATCAAAAGAGGATCCATAAACGGAGAAATCGTCCATGAAAACCTCACAAATGTTTTCACAAAAATCAGAGAATATAGCCATCATGCATCTTTGAAAGGTAGCAGGTGCATTACATAAACCAAAAGGCATACGTCTTTAAGCAAAAGTACCGAAAGGGCAAGTAAAAGTGGTCTTTGCTTGATCATCAGCTGACACAGGTATTTGAGAGAAACCAGAATAACCATCTAGAAAGCAAAAACGTGTGTGTTTGGATAATCTTTCTAGCATTTGATCTATGAATGGCAAGGGATAATGATCTTTTTTAGTAGCTTTATTTAATTTGCGGAAATCAATTACCATCCTATAACCTGTAATAATTCTTTGCGGAATCAATTCATCTTTATCATTAGGAACGACAGTAATGCCTCCCTTCTTAGGGACACAATGGATAGGACTTACCCACTGACTATCAGCAACGGGATAGATTATACCTGCTTCAAGGAGCTTTAATATTTCCTTTCTTACCACTTCTTTCATCTTAGGATTTAACCGTTGTTGGTGATCAATAACTAGTTTGGCGTCTTTCTCCAGATTTATTTTGTGTTGACATAGAGTGGGACTAATGACCTTAAGATCATCAAGAGTATATCCAATAGCAGCACGGTGCTTGTTCAGAGTTTTCAATAATTTCTCTTCTTCATGTTCTGAAAGGTTAGCACTAATAATAACAGGGTATATCTTCTTTTCATCAAGATAAGCATATTTAAGAGTATCAGGTAACGGTTTAAGCTCAAAACGGGATCACCCTTGGGTGGAGGAGGATCCCCTAGGATTTCAACAGGCAGGTTGTGTTTCAGAATGGGTCCCTGTTTAAAGAATACTTCATCTATTTCCCTTCTTTCATTCATAAACATATCATTTTCGTGGTCTAGCAAATATTGTTCTAAAGGATCATTAGGAGGCACAACAATAGAAGCAAGACCAATAATTTCATCCTTACTAGGCAATTCCTCTTCACAGTGTTGTCTATGAAATTTAGAAAAATTAAACTCATGAGACATATCACCCAAACAAATAGTAACAATATCCTTTTCGCAGTCTATCTTAGCATTAACAGTGTTCAAGAAGGGTCTACCAAATATAATGGGAGAAAACCTATCTTGTGGGGAACCAAGAACAAGAAAATCAGCAGGATATTTAGTTTTTCCACACAAGACTTCAACATCTCTAACAATCCCAATCGGTGATATAGTATCTCTATTGGCAAGCTTAATGGTAACATCAATATCTTCTAACTCAGCAGGTGCAATATCATGCATAATTTCTTTGTATAGAGAATTAGGTATTGCACTAGCACTAGCACCCATATCACACAAGCCATGATAACAATGATCTCCAATTTTAACAGAAATAACAGGCATGCCTACCACATGTCTATGTTTATCTTTAGCACCAGGTTTAGCAATTCTAGCAGTTTCCTCACAGAAATAAATAACATGCCCATAAATATTATCAGCCAAGAGATCCTTCTCAATAGCAATATTAGGTTCAACTTTAACTTGCTCAGGGGGTGCATAAGTTCTAATATTGCTTTTATGAACCACAGTTGAAGCTTTAGTATGATCCTTTATCCTAACAGGGAAGGGTGGTTTCTCAACATAAGTAGTAGGAACAATAGGATCATTATAAGTGATAGTCTTTTCTTCAACTTTAATAGGTTCAACTACTTTTACTTCTATGGGAGGATGATATTTAAACCACTTCTCCTTAGGGAGGTCAACGTGAGCAGCAAAAGATTCACAAAAAGAAGCTACTATCTCAGAGTCAAGTCCATATTTAGTGCTAAATTTACGGAAAACATCGGTATCCATAAAGGATTTGACACAATCAAACTTAGGTGTTATACCTGACTCTTTACCTTCGTCGAGATCCCCATCTTCAGAGTTGCGTTTAATTCTTTCCAATAAATTCCATTTGAATTCAATAGTCTTCATCATAAAAGAACCAGCAAAAGAATTATCGAGCATGGAGCGATTGTTGTCAGAAAGCCGAGCATTGAATAATCATTTCTCTTGAGAGATCATGATTAGGGAATGAATATAACATTGACTTAAGCCTCCCCCAAGCTTGAGCGATATTTTATCCTTCACGAGGCCAAAAATTATATATATAATTACGATCACGATGAACAAGATGCATAGGATAAAACTTCTGATGAAATTCCAATTTCAATCGCTTATAGTCCCATGATCCCATATCATCACATAGCCTATACCATGTCAATGCATCTTCCTTCAAAGATAAAGGGAAGACCTTCTTCTTGATAACATCATCGGGCATACCTGCAAGCTTAAATAATCCACAAACTTCATCCACATAGATTAGGTGTAAATCGGGATGCAATGTTCCATCTCTTGCAAAAGGATTAACTAGCAGTTTCTCTGTCATACCCGAAGGAATTTCAAAGTAAACATTTTCATTTTCAGTAGGTTCAGTAGGTTGAGGAGCAACTCTTTGCTCTACTGGTCGGGGCGAAGATACCCCGAACAAGCCCCTCAGAGGATTACTTTCCATAGTAACAACTGACAGTAAATTTCAGCACACTATATAAATTTTTCCTTACCAAATTACACCTACCAAAGGCGCTTCACTCCCCGACAACGGCGCCAGAAAAGATGCTTGATGACCCACAAGTATAGGGGATCTATCGTAGTCCTTTCGATAAGTAAGAGTGTCGAACCCAACCAGGAGCAGAAGGAAATGATAAGCGGTTTTCAGCAAGGTATTCTCTGCAAGCACTGAAATTATAGGTAACAGATAGTTTTGTGATAAGATAATTTGTAACGGGTAACAAGTAACAAAAGTAAATAAAGTGCAGAAAGATGGACCAATCCTTTTTGTAGCAAAGGACAAGCCTAGACAAACTCTTATATAGAGAAAAGCGCTCCCGAGGACACATGGGAATTATCGTCAAGCTAGTTTTCATCACGTTCATATGATCCGCGTTCGGTACTTTGATAATTTGATATGTGGGTGGACTAGTGCTTGGGTGCTGTCCTTACTTGGACGAGCATCCCGCTTATGATTAACTCCTATTGCAAGCATCCGCAACTACAAAAGAAGTATTAAGGTAAACCTAACCATAGCATGAAACATATGGATCCAAATCAGCCCCTTACGAAGCAATGCATAAACTAGGTTTTAAGCTTCTGTCACTCTAGCAACCCATCATCTACTTATTACTTCCCCATGCCTTCCTCTAGGCCCAAATAATGGTGAAGTGTCATGTAGTCGACGTTCACATAACACCACTAGAGGAGAGACAACATACATCTCATCAAAATATCGAACGAATACCAAATTCACATGACTACTAATAGCAAGACTTCTCCCATGTCCTCAGGAACAAACGTAACTACTCACAAAGCATATTCATGTTCATACTAAGAGGGGTATTAATATGCATATAGGATCTGAACATATGATCTTCCACCAAATAAACCAACTAGCATCAACTACAAGGAGTAATCAACACTACTAGCAACCTACAGGTACCAATCTCAGACTTAGAGACAAGAATTGGATACAAGAGATGAACTAGGGTTTGAGAGGAGATGGTGTTGGTGAAGATGTTGATGGAGATTGGCCCCCTCCCGATGAGAGGAGCGTTGGTGATGATTTCCCCCTCCCGGAGGGAAGTGTCGCCGGCAGAACAGCTCCGCTAGAGCCCTAGATTGGTTCTGCCAAGGTTCCGCCTCATGGCAGCGGAGTCTCGTCCCGAAAGCTTGCTTATGAATTTTCCTCGGATGAAAAACTTCATATAGCAGAAGATGGGCACCGGAGGGCCAACAGGGGGCCCACGAGGCAGGGGGCGCGCCCAGGGGGGTAGGGCGCGCCCCCACCCTCGTGGCCAGGGTGTGGGCCGCCTCTGGTATTTTCTTCGCTCAGTATTTTTTATTATTTCCAAAAATAACTTTCATGGAGTTTCAAGACTGTTGGAGTTGTGCAAAATAGGTCTCCAATATTTGCTCCTTTTCCAGCCCAGAGTTCCAGCTGCCGGCATTCTCCCTCTTCATGTAAACGTTGTAAAATAAGAGAGAGTAGGCATAAGTATTGTGACATAATGTGTAATAACAGCCCATAATGCAATAAATATCGATATAAAAGCATGATGCAAAATGGACGTATTAGTGGGTCCCTACTGTTAGGTGGAGGAATCATTATTTTCCGCGTAATAAGGAGGCACTTCCTTGCTGCGGCCGTGGACCCACCTGTCAGCCTCTCCACGTACAGTACACTTCCGATGGAAGTCGTTCCTTGACCACGTTGACCACGCCACGTTCTGTTGCATGCATGCGTCCATGGGCGTGGTGCGTCCCCATTGTCAGCCTCTCACGTATAGTCATCTTCCGATGACTCTCAGTTGTTGACCACGTTGACCACACCGTGCCGAGCGCACCAAGGCCGGTGGTCGACGGCGAGGCCCTAGACTGGAATGACCCGTAGATGGGGAAGACGGGGCAGTTGAGTCGCAGATGGAGAGGAGTGGGAAACTTGACTGGTTCGGGTGCGCGGCAGCACAGCCGCGGTGCCGCCCACGGGAGACAGGAGCAAGAACAGAGGTTGAAGAAGGAGCACGGCTGTTGGATTAACATCCAATGGTCCAGCTGCTAGAATCATTTGTTGACTAAGTTGACAAAGCCGTGCGTACACGTCCGCTTAGTAGGCCCACAAGTCATCCACCAAATCTGACGGGTCCCAGGTGTCAACGGGAGGAATAATTTTTTCGCATAACAAGGAGGCACTTCCTTCCGCGCGAAGATACATCCGGTGGGTCCCAGCTGTCAGGTGGAGGAAACATTTTTTCAGCTTAATAAGGAGGAACTTTCCTTGCGTGCGACCATGGACCTCGTGGGTCCCAGCCATCAGGCTCTCCACGTACAGTCCTCTTCCGATGACTCTCGTTTGTTAACCATGCCACACCGAGCGCCGCGAGGCAATGGACGACAGCGAGGACCCGGACGGGAACGACTCGGAGATGGGAAGACGTGGCAGTGGAGTCGCAGATTGAGTGGAGGAGAAGAGTTATAACTAGTTCTGGTGAGGCGTGGGGCTACAGTCAGTGAAGAATAACAGGAGGTGTGGAGGGGTGGAGGGATAGCCTGGCCGGCGGTGGGATAGCGCTTCGCAGTGATGCGTGCTAAGCAGAGCCGCTAGTCGCCGGAGGCTGGACCAGGCGGTCCCGGCGACGCTGGAGGAAGAAGACGAGAGATTGAAGGTGCATGCCGACCAAGTTGACAACGCCATGCGTAGGCTTCGACCTATTGGCCCACATGTCAGCCTGCAAAAATGTGGCATATATTTAACCCATGTTTTCTAGAATGTACAATCCATTTGCTAGGCTGGGTGAACAAATAATTTCGCTTCAATGCGGCCCATTTATATTATCTAAGAAATCCCAGCCCATTTGCACTTCCTTCAAATGCACGAATTAGCTTGGCTCGTTATATATATATATATAATGTTATGTTAGAAGGAGCAATTAATATCAAAAAATAAACCGGAGAGGCACATTTTTTATATACATAATTAACAAATTAGTGAGTTATTGCTCAAAATAAAAATGAGCGCGTTAGTACTACATTGCTCCTTAAAATCTTCGCAAGCTTTTGTACGCAATCACCAGGATTTTCCTTGCCTGTGAGTCAAAAACAACCAGGATTTTCCTTGCCAACTTCTGTTAAACATTTACTTTTATATGTTAATAACACGTGGGATGTTTTGATAATGTATATATAAGTCTCTATAAAATATACGATAATAGTAATAATATAAATATATATAATGTGGTTAAAAAAATACATTGGGCTGCCGATCTTTAAGAAAAAGCCCATAGGCCGATATGGACCTCAAAAAATAAGTTGAAACCACTGTCACCGTATGTCGTGGGCTACACATGTTAAAATACAAAACCTAGGCCTAGCTGATACTTGTTCGCCCTTTGGAAAAAAACTGATACCAGATCCCCGAGCGAACTGGATTAAAGAGGGGCCGGCGGCACGACTGAAGAAGCACATCAGGAGCGATTTTTTTTCTTCAGTGGATGGCTCTCGATGACGTTTTTTTACTTGCCTCTGCACCATACAACTTGTATTTTTAGCCTCCCAGTCCGTGGTGGACCAGCAGCCCATTTGCTGGGCGGGCCAACCTACAGAAACCAGCACTCGATTTTTCATCAAGCCCCCAAAACAACGCAGTACTATGTTTGTTTTGAGGCCGAAAACATTACGGCAGGGGTTGAGCGGGGGAGGGGGCAAGACAGAGCAAAAAGATTAAAAAGAGCTGATGCGCCGTTGCTACCCTAACAAAGCAGGTGTAATTCTTCTCGGGAAGAAGGTGTGCCGTTGACACCCACACGTCACATACCCCACAGTAGGCATACTAACAAGTTCACACACAAGCACAACAGAAAAGGTAAACATTCGTATCAAACTCAGGTTCACAGGACATGTTCATATTCATAGCCAACATTCACTATCAACAACTCAAAAGATTCATATATACACAAGTTTAACATGTCTATGGATCCAAATGATTGATAGATCACACAACAATATTCATAGATAATTCACAAAAAAGATTCAGATATACACATGTTCAGTATGTTTATGCATCCAAATGATTGAGATCACAACCAATATGATCAGTGGACGAACTTTAATTACCTAGGGTACATACTGGTAAATGGTGTTCAGTCGGAGGTACTTCTTGCTAAAATTAATGCTTGTACGAGTAAACTTTCGAGTATATAAGAGGCAGCACGGACAATCTGAACTTTGCTTGTAGGTTTATCCTCAAATAGTGGCCTCGTGCCGAGGGAGGTTTGATAAACTTGGCCACTACTTTCATCCAACTAGTTTACTAGCTCATCTTGGTCTTGTAGCTCGCCAAAATTCTACATTGCAGACGAGAAAGGAGGCGGTTGAGAAAATGAACCACCCAAAGTTTTTGTGCAGTTCAACTGAAATGGAGCATCCCTGGCATGTAGACTCATTAAGTGCCAGATGAACATACGCGTCAACCAACTTGTCTGGAATCTTTAGACTCCATGCCATACAGTCCGCTACCATATGTGCCGATAACCAAAAGGCACAAGTTGGGACCAAAGACTGGACTGCGTTTTTCTAGGCTATGCCCCAAGAAATATTTTTGGTGTTCACTCTCCTAATACTTGGAGTTTGACAATTGGTTGACGCCGGTTGATACTCGAATGAATATAGGCACTTCTTGTCAACATCGATGCTTGTCTGAGTGAACTTTGGAGTACATAGCAGCATCATAAGTACCTGTCCATCTGATCTTTTTGTGCAGTTCTACTGAAATCACCTGATGTAATGATTTGCCTACGAGTTCAGGCTTGAAGTTACTCCTTTATGAAATCGGCAAACAGTAGCACAATACCAAATTACCAATACATATGACAAGCACAATAATCAGGATAAAGACCAGTACCAACCTGTGTGAGGTAGGATATCAATTACTATTTCCTTTGGCTGGAAGCCGAGATAAGCCAAGCGACTGACAGCAAAGGAAGAATGCAAGCCGAGATTAGCGACTAACAAGAAAGGAAGGAAGCTGTCGAGGCAATGAAGCACCCAAAGTTTTTGTGCAGTTCCACCAAAGTCGAGCATCCATGTTTTCACATATATTGAGAGAGTGAGATTACTGTAATAGTGGGACTACTTGACGAAACATACACTAACAAATAGAAGCACCCTCATTATCTTAATGGGTAAAGTTAGCATTCCCTCCCTGCTCCACCACATGATTCACCTCCATAGACAAACATACACACGTACATGATTCAGCATAGGGTGCTACTAAAGATTTGTTTAACTCTGATAGGAGAATTAGGCAGCAATAAATTAGTGGTACTTAAGTACTCATAATTAATTAAGTGAGACAACATAAGTGGAAGGGCTCCCTGGAGGATCGTCTCACATGTAAGGTAGTCGTTGCCGGAGCCCTTGAGTGGCCTTGACTGAGGCCTCTGGCTTCAGCAAGATCGCCTTGGCACTGTTTACTCTTCTTCCTCTTCCTCTTCATGCTCTGTTTCTCATTCTCCTCACCAGTTGGTGAAACAAAGTACATGATTGGACTTCTATTTCAGAATTGGTTTTGTCAGTGAGGGAGTACAAGTGTACTAGTAGAAAATAGCATTATTTTCTCATGGCAGTCACAAAATAGAGATGAACACATGCATTAAATATCAATCTTACCTAAAGGAAGGTTATGGTGCCAATATGGATGATGAGGATTGGAACACAGATCTCCCTTTGTGCAGTTCCACCGAAATGAACCAACTGTTCCATTCTGACATTCCAGTTAAACAACACAAAAGTCACTTCTTTTAAGAAGAGTTTTGTGCAGTGCACCAAAAGGTCACAACAGCAACCAGGTGAAATGGATATCCCTATTTGCACAAAAAGCTACAGAGGAAACACTCAGAGTCTCAAACAATTATAGGCAAAAACATTTGGCTAAACTTGTCATGGCTTATAACAGTGTCATGGCTTCATTTTTACCAGGGGCATTAGATTAAGAACAACTAAATATTTGCTATAAGGGCATGGGACAGTGGGTGCACCAGCAGTCCAGCACCATGTACCTAAACAGGGGCATAAAGTGGTGATTCATAGTTTGTTGCCCCGAGAAACAAACATCCAAGAAACATATCTAGGTTGGTCCCATTTTTGTTCACTCTAGCCACCTAATCCTATGTGTGGATAGCAAATCTAGTCCTGGTCATACCACTGTGTACAGCATTACCCCTACATTTCACTTTTCGACTAAGAGACCGGTTGGATGACCAGTATGTACTACTTTCACCCCCTTTCCTTCCTGTTTGTACCAAGTCCGACGTACTACATACCAAATTCCCCCACCCCCACTTTATTTCTTGTTTGAACCAAGTACAAGATTCGACTACATGAAGTAGCTTTACATCTAACAATAGAAGAAAAAAAAGGTGACATTGGACCATCTGATCGAGAGGGGCTGAGAGGTAGAAAATGATGCACATGCAGCGACGTAGCGAGCTGGGGAAGTAGAGCTAAGGCGGTTTCGAAAGAAGATATACCTGAAGGTCGTCGGGATGTGGATAGGTGGGCGGCGGGAGGCCGGATCCGCCCACACTAGGGCAACGACGAAGGGATCGGAGGGCCTCCCGCGCCGGCGCTCGGCCAGAGATAATGGTGCGGCCGGCAGTGGGTCTCCTCCCTCGCTGTTGATGACGGCCTAAATGCTGCCCCTCCTCCCCTTCACCAGCGGAGGGGGATACGTCCAGATCTGTAACCAGCGGTGAGGATAGAAAAGGCAGTATTTTTTGAAGGGAGAAAGACAGTGTTACCACCCCTATCTTGTTTAGATCTGGAGAGGATGAGAGTGTGTGAATAGAGCAACCCTAGAAAGCAAGCGCGGAGGCTCCGGCCTATATATACGTAGTGGGGTAGTTTTCCTTTTTCACTCCATCAAAACAACCATTTAAAATTGTGTACTACGTGCCAGGTCGCCATTCTTTTAGTTGTTGATTGTTTTTTGAGATAGCTACCCGCTTGTTCCAAGTGGTGTTATGGTGTGCCAGGTCGCCGTTTTTTAGTTGTTGATTGTTTTTTGAGATAGCTACCCGCTTGTTCCAAGTGGTGTTACGGTGTGCCAGGTCGCACTTTGTATCGTTCAAGTCTGGTACAAGTCCCTCCATTAAATGAACAACCACCCCCTCGTAAAAATTGTGCACAAGCCCACGGCTAAAATTATCGGAAACGTGGGTTGCCCCAACATGCATTATTATTTATATTTTCTACTCCATCTGTTCCTAAATATAAGTCTTTTTCATTAGCCACACCTAAGACAAGATTTTTTATTAGCAGTGAACCCCACATGTCATAGACACAAAAAGTGTGGCAAGATTCCCTTAGGCAAGCCAAAGTGTGTCTAACAATTTGAGCAACTCAAGTTAGGCAAGTGTGGCAAGTGTGGGAAAAATAATGTGGCACCATAAGACAAACATAGTCACAATCCAAACAGCCCCGTAATTTTTTGTGACATGCATGAAAATTTGGTTAGTTAAATTTATAGTCAAAATTTGGCAAGGTGCATCAAATCAACACATGCAAGTATCAAAAGGGAAGCCACGACATGCATGCATGTGTTGTACTCCCTCCGTTTCCAAATATAAGTCTTTTAAGAGATTGCAACAAGTGACTACATACGAAGCAAAATATGTCTACATACATCCGTATGTTGTAGTCCATTTGGTATGTGTAAAAAGACTTATATCGAATGCAGTGCTTTGATGTGTCGCGTCAACTCGTACAAGACCGAGAAGTTTGATTACTACAACGCCCTCTCCCTCGCGGACTGAGCTCCGGTGCCTTAACTACACCTGCCTTTGGCTGCATGATAGGTGGGCCAACCACCTGTTGGGCCCACCTATCATAGACGCACAGGCAGGAGCAGTAAGTCAATGAAGCTGCGTCCCTCCCTCGCGCATGAGCGTGGTGGCTGGCAGGACTAGTAGGAGCTTTCGCTACACGCTTCTTGACGGTGGCAAACTTGCGGATGGAGTTAACCATCATGTCGTCCAAGTGAGAGGCGAAGCCGGCGTCGGCGAGGGCTACGACGCCGGCGGTCGCCAGCACCGTCTGGAAATGCTGCACGGTGCGGGGCCGCAGGCCGGCGCCTTGGATGATTTGGCACAGCCGACTACCGCTCGCGTCCATCGCCTCCATAGGTGCTTCTGGCTTCTGGTCACTTGGTATTGGATTGGAGTGAGCAGTGTTGTGCAGAGACTAAGGAGTAGATGGATTGGAGTGGTGGGGCACCTTTATATGAGAATCCAAACTATGTTGCATTCAAATCGTGCTGGCTCTATTCTGCTTCTCCAGTTAATTCCCTCTTCATGTAATTTGAGGATGCGTCATTGACCGTTCAACATCTCGGGAACCGCTACCCTCTCCCTCCTTGGCATTCAAGCACCTATGGAGGCGACTGCCGCTCGCGTCTATCGCGTGTCAGGAGACGTTCCCATCGACGACGAGGTGCCTATGGTGACTTCGTAAATTTCAAGATGATAGTACTAGTATACTCAATATTGTGCACCACGACCAAGGCCGAGAGGAAAATGAGAGAACTACGTATTTATTTACGGTGTAGATTCACTCATTTTGCTCCATATGTACTCCGTCTCGGTGTAGTCTAGTCACTTGTTGAAATCTCTAGAAAGGCAAATACTCCTTTCTGGTTTACATGGCTATACTAGAAAGTACTACAATAGTGGGCTCACATAGCAATTTTGTCTCATTCAAGAGCCTGGCTATATGTGTGCTCCAAGGTTCGCAAGTGCCACGTTCGGGTTGCACTTGGCTCTTCGCCTCTTCGAGAAGACGAACAATGATGTTACTACTACTGCTTCTACAGTATCGAATCCACTGTTGCATGTCCGTCCACCGCGAGCGGGAGGGATAGCTTTGTTGTAGTACTATAAGCAAAAGCCTGCCCTCGTCTGCGAGCCACCGCGCGCATGGGCGAGGGAGAAGGCGTGTAGTAGTAAAATCAAGCTTCTCCTCGTTGTACGAGTTGACACGACACATCATAGCATTGGCCCCAGATGGTTGCCTCTAAACTTGGCTGAAAGACCCGCAGTATACAATACTCCATTTGCTGCAACCTCTAACATTTAACCCACCACAAATTAAAAAATATATTCCTGTCTTGACCAGATGAGCGTGCAAACTAGAATCACCAGGATGACAGGTAGGGCCAGAAGATTATTTTAATCAAAAAATATAGCATGGAGCCGACCCCAACGATTTTAAGCTTACAGGCACGGTACACGCTGTCCTAGACTACTCTACACATGAAACTGCCACACGAGCGTCCAGGCTGCGCTTGGCTCTTTGCCTCTTCGGGAAGTTGAACAATGATGGAGTACTACTGCAGTGTAGTACTACTACAGTATGCTTCTGGCCATCTGACACCGATTGGACTGCTGCATGTCCACCGCGTGCGGGAGGGAGAGCATGTAGCGAACGAAAGCTTCTCCTAGTCCTGCCAGCCACCACGCTTATGGGCGAGGGAGGAACGCAGCTTCATTGACTTACTGCTCCTGCCTTTGCGTCTATGACAGGTGGGCCCAACAGGTCGGTGGCCCACCTGTCATGCAGCCAAAGGCAGGTGCTGTTAAGGCGAGAGGGCGTTGTAGTAATCAAACTTCTCGGTCTTGTACGAGTTGACGCGACACATCAAAGCACTGCACTCAATATATTTCAATAATTTGCGTTTACCGATGCATTAATTACAACGCATGCATGCATGCTGTGACTCTCCTTTTGAGACTTTCATGTGTTGATTTAATGCACCTTGAAGTAGTATGAATATGTGACGGTAAATCTTTGTAATGCCCCGGCCCTAATAAAGCGAGAGATGGTTGTGCACGAGGAGGGCGAGATCATGCAGACGGAACAGGACCCGACGATGGAGCTCTCTATGGTCTCGGTGGACCTCACCTTGCTCCACTGCCCCTTTTGCCTCCGCCCCTTGAAGCCTCCAGTGTATGAGGTTCGAATACACCTCGTCCGTTCGGCTGATCGAGTAAGGTGCAGGTTTCTTGATTGATGTGTTGTTCGATTGATTTGTGCAGTGCAAGGAAGGGCACCTGGCTTGCGTGGACTGCCGTGTCGAGCGCCCCGGGAACCAGCGGCAGTGCCAGAAGTGCGAGCGCGGCGGTGGCTTCGACGTGCGGAACATGGTGGTGGACGCCGTCCTCTCCTCGGTGAGCGTGCAGTGCCCGCACGAAGGCTGTGGGCTCTACGTCACTTACCACAAGCTCGCCGATCACCAGAGCGTGTGTCCGCTCGCGCCCTGCAAATGCCCCGTGCCCGTCTGCGGCTATGAAGACCCGCCGCCGGTGCTCAGCCCCGTGCATCCCATGCCCATGCACAGGATCCATTACGACAAGGCGCTCCAGCTGCAAGTGCCACTATCGGAGCCACGACTCTTGCTGTTCGCGGAGGAGGACGGCCACGCGTTTTTCTTGGTCGGCGCTGTGCTCGACATCGGCGCGCCTATCGCCGTGTCGGTCGTCTGCATCAGAGCGGGGGCGTCTGCACTCTTATTATATTTACTAGTACTACTACTACTACTCTAGTCTATAGAGGTATGTACTATACTAGTAGTAGGAACCGGATGGAGGAGCGTCTGCACTCTTATTATATTTTTAAAATGTGATAAAGCAATCTTCAACACATTTGGTTCTCTTCGAGGGTTCTCGCATGTGATAATGGAAGTTGATTGCATGGAACACTCGCCATAATTCTCGCTTAATTTTGGCTCATATCCTGTTACAAATAGGAGCGCTCGGTAATATTTCCTCTTTTTTTATTCAGCATGTAAACTGGTCAGCAAACCTTGCGGCGCATCTTTGTGCGAACCGTGCTTGCTGCACTTTGAATGTGGCCGAGAGCTGGCTTGATGAAACACCTCGCTTCCTACTTCTTTTTTTGTGGGGTACCTCGCTTCCTAGTGACCAGTGTCTTTGCTGATCGTCCTAAGAATGCTTATATATGAATAAAGCTCTCTCATTTACCCGCAAAAAAGATTAAGCCATATTAACCGGAAAGGAGGGAGTATGGACTAGCACTACTTTTTGGTGTGTCCCGTCAACTCGCAGAACGAAGAGAAGCTTGCAGGACAAGGTGAAGCTCGCTTACGCCTTTTGACTAATGCAACGTACCCTCGCCCAGGCGGTGGACATGCATCAGTTCATTCGGTGTCAGATTGCCAAAGGCATACACTGTAGTACTGAACATGCGGAGTACCATCATTGTTCGACTTCACGAAGAGGCAAAGAGCCAAGCGCAAGGTTTAGTAGTACGAGTAGTACTACTACTAGAACCGCATGGTGGAGCCTCTGTACTCTTATTTTTTTAATCTCTGATAAAGTACACATTTATTCCGGAGAAGGGCAGAAAATGGCAACCCAACATGTAATGATGATATCGATCAACCATGCTCGAATATATCTTGGCCTCCGTGCGAGCCCGCCTGTGTGTTCTCGCTCCTCGTCTCTCTCAAGGAATGGCGGGTTGGCCATTTTGCCATCAATTGAGATCGGTTTGCTCACACTCTGGTCCCACATGTCAGTGATATGCCAAGAGGAGGTGCGTTGATCAACTGGCCATATGCGTACTTGGTTTTTCAACTTTGTACTACTCCTCCCTCCATCACAGTTTACAGGGCGCGCTTCATTATGATGCATATCTCTCAATGCATTTCCACCACCATAGAGACTTTAGACGCACTTGGTTTAATGCTCAATTAATTAGGGCGTGGTAACCGCAATCAAGTCCACAATTTTCTCTCGATGTACTACGGAGTGGAGTAAGTGCATGCATGTGTGTACCCGGGGTGGAAGCACTGCATGCATGTGTGTACGCATTATTTCCTCTAGTAATAGACGCCGTGCTATAACTACCAATGCTATTTTTAGGCCGATCGCTAGTCGCCTTGGTCCCAAAGATTTTTTCTTTTTCTGAAGCGCGCTCTATAAACAGTGACGGATGGAGTAGTATGAGCGGATTCAAAGAAGAGCGTATTGATGGTTGCTTCTTCCGAGCAACTTACAGTGGGAAAGGTGGTGTCGTGGAATTGTCACGGCAGATGTCCTCGTGAAAGGACTTAGTCATGGAGCCATCGCAACTAGGAAGCTTAAGGGGTTAAAATGGGACAAAGGACACAAGGGTTTATACTGGTTCGGCCCCTTGCGATGAAGGTAAAAGCCTAATCCAGTTGAGGTGGAATTTCTAGGGTTTCGATGACCAGGGAGCGAATCCACTATGCCCGGCTCTCGATTTGATGTTACTTGCCCTAAGCCGCCGGCGGTCATCCCCTTATATACACGGGTTGACGCCCCGCGGCCTACAGAGTCCCGGCCGGCTCATAAACAGTGTCCGGCTCGGTGACTAGTTAATCTTGCCTTACAATACAAGTCATGCCATTACGACGGTTTATCACTACGGGCCTTAAGTCGCCTGCGGGCTTTGGGCCCTTAACTGAACCCCCATGTTCAAACTTGATATTGGGCTTCATATGATAAATCGTCATAGCATAACCCGGCCCCTCCTTGGTGGGTTACACTAGTAGTTATATCCCCAACATTAGGCCCCAGATTGATTTGAACCGGTTCATGTCAATCTTCAATACCTTAAGAAAAAGTCTTCTGCCTTCTATCTGTGCAAAAGTTATAACCCGCCATGACATCATCTTCTAGATTCATGATAACCCGCCATGACGTCATCTTCTATTAAATTCATATTTTATTCCATCATATCCCAACGGATCCTTATCGAATGACCATCTCGAAAATCGAGGCGTCTGAGTAGCTGGATAACCATGTTTGGCCTCCTCGTTTTTTGCACCCGCTTTATCAGTCTTCCCTTATAAATAGGCATGACCTTCGGTCTTTCTTCATTCTCCCCCTTCGTCGTCTTCTTCCTCTCGGTACTCCACTGCCGCTCGAGCTCCGCCGCCGCCGCCGCCGCAGAGCACCTCGTCTTCGTCGATCTTGGCCGCTGCATCAACCTGAATCGATCAGAGAACGGCGGCGACCCTCCGCAGTAGATCTGCAGCTGTAAGTCCTTGCCGTCCCGCACCCCAGATCCGCATTTAGGGTTTGCAAGTTCCTCTGCGTTTTTCGTTGTTCATCACAATTTCTTCAGAGTTCCTCCACCGCGGCCTCTTCTGATTTAAAAGGCAACATATACTCCTGCAGTAGTCATTTTATGTCCATTTTTGACACTAGCAGATCCCTTTTCTTTGTACAGAGGCCTCATTAGAACTCACGAACTCATCTGTACCAGTTTTTAGGTCTAGAATATTTTCTTTTCTGAACGACCGTTTGATCCAAAATAACAGCTGCAACCTGTGAAACTTGTTTGTTCGACACTTAGGTAAAAACTGTATCTGTTAGATCCACTTAGCCATGGCGACTCTTATCACCGGCTTAAAAAAGGCAATGCTCCATCAATAATCCCGACCACTCATGGTGGTTTAAATAACTTAACTGCTTATGATGCCCATGGCGGCTTGAATAATCTGATATAATTAGCCATATGTCATTAGGCCCCTTCGTAAGCCGCCATCTTGAATATGAATTGAAATATTTTTCTCCGGCTTAAATTTGAGCCAGAAATTTTTATTTTGTCATAGGCTTCCATCTCCATAATGCCGCCCAAGGCTCCCAAAGCACCCGTTACATGCACCTGGGTTAAATCCATCATCACAGATAACACCTTTAATGAGTGTGTGAAGACTGGTTATCTGCCGAAGAAGGAAGTCATGTCCTATCGTGCTCCTGATCCGACAGAAGAAAAACCTCAACCCAAGGAAGGGGAAGTTATCGTCTTTACTGATCACATGAACCGGGGCTTTTCTCCACCCGGCTCAAAGTTTTTCAGAGACGTCTTGCACTTTTTTGACCTGCGACCTCAAGACATCGGGCCCAATTCCGTGTCAAATATTTGCAATTTTCAAGTGTTCTGTGAGGTGTACCTTGGAGAAGAACCCAGCTTGCTACTCTTTAGAGAGTTATTTTATCTGAATCGTCAGAATGAACGTGCCATTGGGCCCAGCTTGGAACTTGGCGGAATCTCAATCCAACGACGGAGAGACTGTCTCTTTCCGTATGCCGAACCGCCAAGTCACCCTAAAGATTGGAACCAGACGTGGTTCTATTGCCAAGATATTTCTCCGGCTAATGAGAACCCTCTGCCCGGCTTTCGCGCCCTGCGCCTCAAGTCCACTCACCCTTTGCCAAATAAACTGTCTCCGGCTGAACGACAAACACTTGCCCCCACCATGAGTAAGGTTAAGGCTCTTCTGGGGAATGGCTTAAACGGCATTGATCTGGTCCGGGTTTGGCTTGCCTGGCAGGTTATTCCTTTGAGCCGCCGCCCCGGCTTGATGTGCGATTACACAGGCCAAAAGAATGATCCTCTGTGGCACAGCCCTGACGACTTACCTGAAGACGTTTTTGATGATATGACCAAGTCTCTTCTGAATGAGAGCCTGGCAGATTGTGGGAAAGTAGGTTTAAGTCCTTTCTGCAAAGCTAACCCGGCTCCAGCGGTAAGCCATTGACTTGAGCATTTTTACCTTCAACCTTGACAATTTCGTCTTTACTCAAAAAACCTTTGTTGTAATTCACAGGCTGATGATGAAGTTTGGAAGGTCAAGTATGACCATGAAGCTTCAAAGAAAGCCAGAAAAACCAAAAAAGCCGCCAGGAAAGCCGCTGCCCGGAAGAAGGGGAACAAGCCTAGTGCCTCAGATATGCTTCATTTGGAAGAAACCTCCGAGTCAGAGGTAGCTCTTGACTCTTTAGGCTTTTTTTTAACCATCTTATTGACACCGATTATCATCAGGAGGATACATGAGCGAGTCATGCAGCGATTGAAGAGGTAACTATAATTTCCTCCGACTCCGAGCCTTTGCCAAGAAAGAAAGTCCAAAGAGTAACCCGGAAAGTAAGATTTTCACATCCTTCAGCTTACCAAGATCCTCAATTTCTTTTGAAGCGACAGATTCATGAGAGCCGGAGGCAGACCCGGACCAGTAAAGATGCGGAACTCTCCTCCGGCTTACCCAATGTAACAAGAAAACGCTGGACTGAGGTCATCTCCGATTTACATTCTTTTTATCCTTTGGCGGGTTTCACTCGTCAACCGCTCAATTCTACTGACTCAAACTATCAGGGAACTTCACCTTCCTCTGGTGAATCAATGCAGTCCAATTTGCCGGCTTTCAAAACCGCTCTAGGGTAACGATAACCTGCTTAATCTATGCTTAGTTCAACTTGCTGTATTTTTACTGACCTTTTGATTTTATGCAGTGGTCAAGCAAAGCCCAGCAAAAGGGCGAAAAAGAACAAGCCGGCCGAAGAACCGATCTTAAATGAACCAGAGCTCAGAACAGCTGCTCCTGACACCTCCGTTCATGAGCCACCGCGTGAACCAGCCCACGATATTCCAACGCCTACTGCCGACCCACCTGTCGAGCAAGCCATTGATGGTTATGAGAACACAGAGATCCCTAGCCCGACCAAGACAGATGACCCGGATATTGAAATCATCAAGACTGCCTTTGTTGAGCCGGGGAGACCCACCGTGCTAGCCAAGTGCTCCGCCAAAGAAGAACTTCTGGGACGCCGCATGGCTAAGCTGGATATCACTGATTATACTCATCTGAGTATTGGAGAAATCGTCTCTGGCTATATGAACCAAGTGCACAGCAGCCGTGACATGGAAATTGACATGGTAAAGCAGATACACCAAAAATCTGAGGTATAACTCTTGCCCCGTATTTTATTTATTCTTACCATATCAGCCCCCAAGTCTACTGCTTATAACAAAATATGTTGTAGACTTTAAAATCAGCTTGATAATATATACAAGAACTCCGGCTTATCCCGTAGCGCCCAAGGGCCGGCTTAAACAACATGTTTGAACCGGTCCTTATCATGTTTTAATCAAGAAGTACTTGAACAGCAATATGCATTAGCCCCCAAGTGCCAAGTACCTTTGCTTGCAAAGTGCTTGGAACTTACTGTCATAACCCACCACTGCAAACAGAATTCTTCAGCATACATTAGCCCCGAAGTGCCAAGTATCTTTACTTGCAAAGTGCTTGGGACTTAATGTTGCATTATGACAATCCTGATTGTAACCCGGCATTTGTACAGGCCACCATTAGTCAATTTGAATAGGAGATTTTTGACTTGAAGAATCGCCTGGAAGCACAGGAGATTGAAACCCAAAAAGCCAATTCCAAGTTTGAATTCAGTGTATCTGAACAAGAGAAACTGAAAAAGGACTTTGAAGCAGAGAAGAAAAGCCTGGGCTGATGAAAAGATTGCCTTGATCAACCGGGCTGAGAAAACTGAGGCGGCTCTTGCAGAAACAACCGCTGAGTTATCCGGCTTAAAACGCCATGTATCTCAGATGGTCTCAGCAATCTTTGGTAAGTTACTCTGCAAGTGTTAGATATTTGAATCTTTTCTAACAAGTATATCAATTGTCATCGACTCACCTGACTTTGTAATGCAGGCCCCAGGAGTTCCAATCTTGATCAAAGCATATTGATAAAATTGAAGGCGGTTTACACACTGGTAGAACAACTCTACACCGGGTCACAGCGTGCCTTAGCTGCAGTGGCTTTGTCAAATGAAGTCCCCACCCTCTTGGCAGATGTATTGAAGCGGCTTGCCGTGCTACCTCAGCGGTTCAAAGAACTAGGGCGATCTTCTGCGAGAGCCGGAGCCGTCACTGCATTAAGCCGGGCCAAAGCGTGGCTACCGGAGCTAGACCCGGCCGACATCGCCATCGGGTATCCCAGCCTAAAAGAGGATGGCGCCCCTTTTGGACAGGAGAACTTCACCACTTGCGTCAAGGAAATACGCCCTGTGGCCACCCTGATTGCTAATGACATAGATCTTACCAAATATCATCCGGGTTATGATGCTAAAAACCGGAGGATTCCAACGCCACATTATGAAGTGGTCAGCCTGATCACTCCAATTCGTAAGCATACCTTCGCCCCTAAAGTTGACCCAGCCGGATTAATTGATGATGAAGCTGAATTTGAAGCTTTGAGTGGCATTGACTGGTCATCATCAACCTTCCAGGACAGGGAACAAGATGGAGGAGCGGAAAGGGATGATCCGGAAGCATCAGGCCAACAACGCAATTGATCCATCAGGCGGCTCATATTTACGCCTTGCTGAAAAAACAATGTTTCATCATTTGGACTCGGGGAGTAGTGTAATAGGGTAGAAAAAACACTTGGTTTTGTTGTGCCATCGCGCACGTGTCTGGCGCTCAACACTGTTTAAGCCGCCATCTTATATTCGTCCATATTGTGCTGATCATCTGTTTTCCTTATGTTTAAAAAGGGCTCTTTAGCTGTCCTGTGATCCTTTGATTTACGCTGCCGGTTTATGTGACCCGAACAGTAAGGGTGACAACCCGATCTTTAGAAGCCAAAAACTTCCAAATGTATGATGATCATCATATGCTGGCTATTTATTGACCAAGGCCCAAACCGGGCTAAATAGAAGCCACTTATTAGATGCTTCCAAATATAATCAAAAAGTTAGAAAATTGTGATTGTAAAGAACTTTATAAACAAGATTCAGAGGCTTCTGATTCAAATACGATTAGAGAACCATTCCAAAGGGTTTAAGCTAAGATTCGAATACGATCATATAGCCCCCAGTGGCTTTGGCGTTGCCGATCAAGAGGGTATCGACAGCTATGTTCTCTTTGGTTCGAATACGACCTCTGTTTGAACAGGAAGCCCCCAAATGACCTTGAGAGTTGTCTAATGACGCTGATTCGAATACGATCCACGTCAGACCCAAAAGGGGTTGAGCTATGATTCAGATACGATCAAGAAGCCCCCTAGTAGGTTTGGCAGTGTGCCCATCAAAAGGGTATCGACAGCTATGTTCTCTTTGGTTCGAACACGACCTATGTTTGAACAGGAAGCCCCCTGGTGATCATGATATTTAACGGCCAGATTCAAATACGATCATAAGCCGGACCAAAGGGAAAGCTGGATTCAAATATGATCAGTTCCCTGTTGGTCATTTTAAGGATATAATAATGAAGGCATATAAACTTTTGAGAATGAAAAGGACAGAGGTCCTGCTTTATTACTTTTCATAATATATACATCGTCAAAATATGTACATCATGAGAGCCGGTGGCTTAAGTGTAGTAAGGCCGAAGATGAGCGATATTCCACGGCCGGCGGGTCTCCTCCTCTGACTTACGTGAGTCTTTGTGCTCTCAAACATCGATGAGGTAATATGACCCGTTTATTCAGGTTCTTGCTGACCACAAAGGGTCCTTCCCAAGGTGGGGATAGCTTGTGCATATCGGACTGATCCTGGATGAGCTGGAGCACTAAGTCACCTTCTTGAAAGGTTCTGGACTTAACCCGACGGCTGTGATAACGACGCAGGTCCTGCTGGTAAATCGCCGAGCGGGCTATCGCTAAGTCACGCTTCTCATCCAACAAATCAAGTGCCTCCTGACGAGCTTGTTCATTATTAGCTTCAACATAAGCCGCCACTCGGGGCGAGTCATGACGGTGTCACTCGGTAGGTCCGCCTCTGCTCCGTAAACCATGAAGAAAGGCGTATAACCCGTAGATCTGTTAGGTGTAGTATTGATGCTCCAAATCACAGAAGGCAACTCCTCCACCCAACAACCTGGCGTCCGTTGTAAAGGGACCATGAGCCGGGGCTTTATACCTTTCAAGATCTCTTTATTGGCTCTTTCAGCTTGACCATTGGATTGAGGATGAGCTATTGATGAAACATCGAGCCGGATATGTTCACATTGACAGAACTCTTCCATAGCACCTTTGGACAGATTAGTACCATTGTCAGTTATGATGTACCATTGTCAGTTATGATGCTGTGCGGAAAACCAAAACGAAAGATCACCTTTTTCATGAACTGAACCGCCGTGGCTGTATCACACTACTGACCGGCTCTGCCTCAACCCACTTCGTGAATTTATCTACCGCCACTAGGAGGTGTGTCTTTTTATCCTTGGACCTTTTGAAAGGCCCAACCATGTCAAGCCCCCAGACTGCAAATGGCCAAGTGATTGGAATCATCCTTAATTCTTGAGCCGGCACATGAGCTCGTCGTGAGAATTTTTGACAACCATCACATTTACTGACCAGATCCTCCGCATCAGCATGAGCCGTCAGCAAATAAAAACCATGACGGAAAGCTTTGGCCACAAGCGATTTTGAGCCGGCATGATGACCACAATCCCCTTCATGGATCTCACGAAGTATTTCTTGACCTTCCTCAGGCGGCACACAATGTTGAAACGCCCCAGTAACACTGCGATGACGCAACTCACCATGAACAATTGTCATGGACTTAGACCGCTAGACGATTTGTCTAGCCAAGGTCTCGTCCTCAGGCAACTCGCCCCGGGTCATGTAAGCTAAATATGGCATTGTCCAATCTGGGATGACGTGAAGAGCCGCCACCAATTGCGCTTCTAGGTCTGGAACAGCTAAGTCTTCCTCTGTGGGCAACTTGACAGAAGGGTTATGCAAAACATCCAAAAAGGTGTTAGGTGGCACCGGCTTACGCTGAGATCCCAGCCGGCTTAAAGCATCAGCCGCCTCATTCTTCCTTCTATCAATGTGCTCCACTTGATAACCCTTGAAGTGCCCAGCTACAGCATCAACTTCACGGCGATAAGCCGCCATCAGAGGATCCTTAGAATCCCACTTGCCTGACACATGTTGAGCCACAAAATCTGAGTCGCCCAAGCACCTTACCCGGCTTAAGTTCATCTCCTTAGCCATCCGAAGACCATGTAGCAAGGCCTCATACTCAGCTGCATTGTTAGTACAGGGAAACATCAACCGGAGCACATAACAAAATTTGTCACCTCGAGGGGAAGCTAAAACAACTCCAGCCCCCGAGCCCTGCAATTGCCTGGATCCATCAAAGTGAATAGTCCAATATGTGTTGTCCGGCTTTTCCTCAGGCGTCTATAGCTCTGTCCAATCGTTGATGAAGTCCACCAGTGCTTGAGACTTAATAGCAGTGCGTGGCACATACTGCAAGCCATGAGGTCCAAGCTCAATGGTCCACTTGGCGACTTGTCCTGTAGCCTCTCTATTCTGAATGATGTCTCCCAAAGGAGCAGAACTTACCACAGTGATGGGGTGACCCTAGAAGTATTGCTTAAGCTTCTGGCTCGCCATGAACACCCCATAAACGTGCTTCTACCAATGTGGATATCTTTGCTTAGACTCAATAAGCACCTCACTGATGTAGTAAACCGGTCGTTGAACTGGATGCTCCTTGCCAGCCTCCTTGCGCTCCACCACAATTGCAACACTAACAACACGTGAGTTAGCAGCCACATACAACAATAATGGCTCCTTATCAACGGGAGCCGCAAGGACCGGCGGCTCAGATAACTGTCTCTTTAAATCTTCAAAGGCGGCGTTAGCGGCATTACTCCAAACAAAATTGTATATTTTCTTCATCATCTGATACAACGGTATGGCCTTCTCACCTAACCGGCTAATGAACCGGCTTAAAGCAGCGATACGACCCGCCAGTCGCTCAACATCATTGATGCACGCCGGCTTAGCCAAAGAGGTGAGTGCCTTGATCTTCTCCGGGTTAGTTTCAATGCCTCTGTTAGAGATCAGAAAACCCAAAAGCTTGCCTGTTGGCACGCCAAACACACATTTGGCTGGGTTAAGCATCATTTTGTAGACCCGGAGATTATCAAAGGTTTCCTTCACATCATCTATCAAGGTCTCCTTCTCTCTAGATTTCACCACAATATAATCTACATAAGCATGAACATCGCGCCCAATCTGATCGTGGAGACAGTTCTGTACACATCGCTGATAAGTCGCCTGGGCACTCTTGAGCCCAAATGGCATAGATACATAACAGAAGGCTCCAAACGGAGTGATGAAGGCCGTCTTCTCCTGGTCCTTAACTGCCATTTTGATCTCATGATAACCAGAGTAAGCATCCAAGAATTTAAGTATCAATAATTTGATCACTCACAACCCGCTGTAGTATCAATAATTTGATCAATACGGGGAAGAGCGAAAGGATCAGCCGGACAAGCCTTATTTAAGTCCGTGTAATCCACACACATCCGCTAGGTGCCGTTCTTTTTAAGTACAAGCACCGGGTTAGCCAACCACTCTGGGTGAAAAACTTCAACAATAAACCCGGCCGCCAAGAGCCGGGCCACCTCCTCACCGATAGCTTTACGTCTCTCCTCGTTAAACCACCGAAGAAACTGCCTGACCGGCTTAAACTTTGGATCAATATTAAGAGTGTGATCAACGAGTTCTCTCGGTACACCCGGCATGTCAGAAGGTTTCCATGCAAAGATGTCCCGGTTCTCACGGATGAACTCGATGAGCGCGCTTTCCTATTTAGGATCCAGATTAGCACTGATAATGAATTGCTTAGATGAGTCGCCTCGAACAAAATCAACAAGCTTGGTGTCATCAGCCGACTTAAATTTCATCACTGGGTCATGCTCTGTGGTTGGCTTCTTCAGAGACGTCAAGGTGGGGCTTATGATTTGACTGCTCATTACTCACTATTAATGCGGCGCAACGACCGGGCTGAGTCTCCCATGCGGCTGTGCACTACCCCCTCGGTTCTTAAATATACTCCGGAGTATTTGCCTTTCTAAAGATTTCAACGAGTGACTACTCAAATATTTGTCTTTTTAGAGATTCAAATGGACTACTACATACTGATGTATATAGACATACTTTAGAGTGTAGATTCACTCATTTTGCTCCATATGTAGTCACTTGTTGAAATCTCTAGAAAGACAAATATTTAGGAATGGAGGGAGTACACATACGAAGCAAAATGAGTGAATCTACACTCTAAAATATGCCCATTTGAAATTTGTAAAAAGACAAATATTTAGGAATGAAGGAGTATAATTTTGTGCATGGCACATGGACCCGGATGCCGAAGAGGCTTCTGGCAATGCTATCAAGCTTCCAGCATTTGTTTACATAATTGATGTACTATACAAATAATTTTCCAGCGACATGAAATTGTACAATGGTGTGAGCTTTCAGCTTTTGTTTCGTGTGTCTTGCCATCAATGCTCTTTCGGAAACAATAAAAACTAACTTCCTTGCTAATGCTTCTCAATTATTAGCAGATCAGAGCTAATATTTACATCACAACTGAAGACAAAGTTGTGAGAAGGTGTTAAATTAAAATTGATCCATGCTTTCATTGGCAGCAACGTCCCCCCAGCTCTGTCTAAATCAACAAGGCATGTTGGGAAAAAAGTAGCTGTCTGGAGCATGCAACATGCCGATCATTTTGTGTAGTTCCACTAAAATAGAGCTGAGCATCCCTGTTCCAAAGATATTAAGTGTGATTACAATAATAGAGGACTGTTGATGAAACAATAAACACACAAATAGAAGCCGGTCACCTTTGCAGTCTCTCTTAAGACTAACTAATTGGAGAAGATTAGGCTCGGAGTTGGATGAGGAGGATAGAGAAAAACCAATCTCCCTTTGTGCAGTCGCACTAGAATGTAGAGACATTGCCCATGTGACATTTTGGTAGAACTGCACAAAACACTCTTAAGAAAAAAGTGATTTGTGCAGTTCACCAAAAGGTCGGAATAGCAACGAGGTGAAATGGTAGCCCTATTTGCAAAAAAGAGGTAGAAAGGAAACAATTACTGGCCAATAACAGTTGATGACACATGCGACGACAAAAAAGAAGCATATTCCTTGTCCTAAGGGAAGATAACAACATGGTTGTGTTTGTCTAAAACGGTGTGAGGACGAGATTGCAATATGGAAAGTACACCGGACGAACTATGGAAGATCCACATGCAGCGACGTGGGAAGACGGGCAGTGGAGCAAGGCCGGAGGGGATACCTGGAGGTCGTCGGGATGTAACTAGGTGAGCGGCGGCGGGCGGAATCTGCCCATACTGCTGCAGCGAGCAGGTGGCGTAGGCCCTACCGCGCCGGAGCTTCGTCAGAGAGAACGGCGTGTACCGCAGATCGGGACGTGCTGCCTCGGCGCCGTCGAACGGAGAAATGATGCACGTCCTCCCTTTCCGCCGGCGGACGGGATGCGGCCGGATCAGTGACCAACGGTGTGAGAGAGAGGCCACCGCAGCCTTGTGTGAGATACTCTGAAGAGAGACAAACCAGGCAGGCAGGCTCCATTGTATATAGTGGAGCGGACTACCTTTTTCTCCATAAAAATCGTTTTATATTCTATGTACGTGCCATTGAGCGATATAACTTTATTTAAAAATAACGCGCCAATGCATCAAGTCGAACTTTGTTTCGTGCACGCGTGGTACACGACCTCCATAGGTAAACAACTGCTACACATGTTCAAATTAGCACGTGGGCTGCCATTTCGTACGGAAATGAGCTCCACCATGTACCCGCGCGGGTGTGGCTGGGCACGAAGCGTGAGTACATGCACCGTGCACCTATTGTCTTCTTGTATACGTGCACCACCTACGTGGGGTTGTGTGAGAGAGATACAAACGTAGAGATATATAGTGTGTGGGTTCGTGAGAGTTTTTTTTGGGGGGGGGGGCAATCAAAAAATGTAACATATGCAATGTGTGTGAAATAGAGTCCTGGATATATCATATATATAGAGGGGGCGATCCACGAGAAGAGAGTGGAGGTATCATCGGCTTGAGGTGTCCATAGCATCGAAGAGAGGGATGATGTGTGTGTGTGCGCGCGTGATCGATAAAGAGTGCCATCAAATTTGTGTGTGCCCACGTCAAAGATATAGAGTGGCTGGCCTACTGGAGCGTGAGAGGTGACAGGTGCAGTTTGTCTCTGTGGCATGGATACCTACCTACAGCGCTCGACTATCGGTGTGTGGTGGGGGAGGGAGGCCTAATTAACTGTAGAGGTACAATGGTTGGTATATGTGTGGAGGAGGAGAGAGGTCTACCTCATGTATTAAGGGAGATCGATCGGCATCCATGCATATGTGTAGGAGAGGAATAATATTGGGAGAGAGACAGAGCTAGAGTGTTGGAGGGGGTGGTAGTGGAATTGCTTCTAACAAATGGTGGGATAGGCTTGCTAGACAACCGGAGGGCACTCCTGTAATATCAATAAGAGAGGGGATGGCTGTCTGTCTGTGCACGTGCGTGTGAGAGACGGGTCAGGAGGCATGCACGAATGATGAGGGGGACGATATGGCTGTGGTAAGCAGACATAACTACATAGGAAGATCAATCGTCCTTTGTCAGAGAAAGAAGAGAGATAACTTGTGAGGTACGTCGATCAATGGGGGGATAGTTAAAGTCGACCTAGGTATATGTTGGGAGATCGATCGGTATACATGCATGTGTGTGTTAGAAGCAAATGAGGCACGGGAGAAGGATAGAGAGAGAGGGATGCATCTAGGAGGTGGTGCGAGAGTCATACTATATCGAGGGGGAAGGAGTGTGCGAGTACGAGATTGATGAAAAGAGTGGTGGGAGTGAGGCATGGACGGTGATAAGAGGCTAGAGATGCATATCGATCGATGTGTGCCGTAAAGAAGGAGCTGGGGGGCCTACACACACCGTGGGTGAACGACCTAAAGTGAAAAGACGGATTTGCGCGATGGAGCTAGAGAATGCTGAGGGAGGGTGAGAAGGATGCGGGCGTGTGCATGCACGAGAGAAAGTTAGCGCTAGCTACAAAGATAAGAGGATTGTGTGGGTGTAAAAGACGAATAGAGATCATACTTCATTATAAAAAGCAAATTCGGATATTTGAAGAATTTATCATAGTGTTTTAAACCGACGCATGTGTGAATATATATAACGGTGATACACATGGTGTGGCTATGAACATGTTATACTACATATGATATATTTTATGTCTACTCTTATAAAAAATGGAGTTGTTGATGATGGTGTGCCTGCCATCCTGCAATATAGTTATGCGCAATGCGTTTTTGCCAACGCCTAGAGCCTAGGCGCGCTTAAGCGCTCGCTTAGGCGTGCCTTTTTTTAACTATGATCGCTATCGTGCATATTGCTTTGCTCTTGTATCACTGTATTTACTCATACAAACTTATTTTTAAATTGAAGGATCCAATCGAAACTCCAGTGGCACAGCAGGTATGTTCACGCATGTTTCTTTAACAGGCTTTCTCTTATCAATAGATCTGTTGATTTCAATTTCAATTGTGTATACAGTTGACTTCTCATATCATGCACATTACTAGCATCACAACAGAGCCAATAGTGTTGTTGTACATGTAGACCCGTGGTACCCATCTGAAATCTTGTTGTGCCGTGCAGTTTCCCACGCTTTGTATTCTTTCACTGCTGCTTTGTCTTGAACTGATATGATTTGAACTGTGTCTCTATTTTGATTTGGCAAGACAATGCAGTGACCATAGGACATAGATATATGTTTGTTTGATGCTTTTATTATGTACTAGTACTTGGCAATAGAAGACTTGGTAGTTTAATTCTGTCCACCTTACTAATGAACTGGTTCACCGAAATGAGTTTCATATACTAGTACATGCTAAACCTGTTATGTGTCTGCTTGTTTCTTATTTTAGAATGCTGACAGAATATTGGGGAAGAGTGCCTTATTAAGCAATGGTAAAGGAACTAATGCAGATAAGGTTCAGGATAGTGACACATCCTTGTTCCAACAAAGCTGATAAAATAGCTAAGGATGACTATCTCGAAGACAGTGAGACAACCCCAAAGTCCTGTCTTGGTTTAGTGTTCGAGTTACTGGCCACTACCGCTTGCACAAGCTATTCAAACTCATTGTCTGAATCAGTTCGGTTTCTTGAGTCTCAACTACAAGCTGAAAGACATCGATCAGCTGTGCTGCGACAAGAAGCGGAAGGACTGCGGAAGTCCCTGGAGCATTCAGATCCATACTTTCTGGTGCAACAGCAAGCATTGGAGGATTTCAGCACCAAACAGGACAAAGCTAATAAGCTTGCTAAGCTTATTAGCAACATGGTGGATACCCAGGATAAAGTTTCTTGAGCTCTTCTGAAGTTGTTTCAGTTATGCTCTTGTTTTGCTGCCACGTTTATTTGCACTGGTGGCCAATTTTGATGGCCAGTGTATGTAATATGCTGCTTTGTTCCCTATATTTGCACTGGTGGCGAACTTTGATGCCCAGTGGATGTAATATGTGTAATAGCAGTAATAGGCTAGTGTTAATTGCTGGCTTATTTATTTCCTTATTGTCTTGTTTAGTTGTTTGCTTGTAGTCACTGCAGTTCTTTTTCTGTGTTTTTCTAGTGGCCACAATAACCTATTTTGGAAACTAGGCCAAAATAATCATGGCAACACACGGACTATTGTAACCATGGGCCTCCTGCGGGCCGTATGATCCATGAGCCTTCTACGGGCCGTAGGATCCATTGGCCTTCTATACGGGCCGTAGGATCCATGGGCCTTCTACGGGCCATAGGATCCATGGGCCTTCTACGGGCCGTACGATCCATGGGCCTTTTACGGGGGGTATCATCATTTCGCCAATCATGGGCCGTACTATTCGTGGACAATAACGGGCTGTTAATAGGCCGTATTTGATAACTCTATGAAAACAGCCCAACGGGTTTTTTTGACATGAAAACAGCCCAACATATTAACGGGCCACAAATGGGCCGACTATAACCACAGGCTGAATTTGGCCCACAAGCAGAAAATGACAGTAACGGGCCGTAAGTAAACGAATGCTGGAAATGAGCCCAAGAATAAATGGGCCCTGAGAAGGCCGAAAGATAACATGGGCTGGAAACGGCCCAACGGAATAATGGGCCGTTAATGGGTATAAAGTGATACACTGTTCATTACGGGCCAGTTTTACCACGGGCCGTTAAGGGGCCAAGGGTTACTAAGGGCCTCATATGGGCCGAAAGACGTCATGGGCCATACATGGGCCGGAAGTTAAAATGGGCTGGAATTATATTGGATGGCCCAGATGACGTTACTGGGCCTAATTCGGATAGGCCGTAAACGGGCCTTGGGTTAGCGGGCTGTAAATGGGCTATATGCGAACAAGCCGTTAACAGGCTTGCCATGGGCCGGCCCGCCACCTTTTGACCAAGTCAAACGGGCCGGCCTTTTCACAGGAATGGGCCTCTGTTGGGCCATGCCACGTGTCGATGTATCATAGGCGCTTTGTGTCCAATGAGTGGATGACATCTATCCCAACGGTGAGCCGACACGTGTTTCTTCCAGCCAATGATGATTTTACACATGGAAAATCCCCATTGGTCGTGGCTGTTAACGGGTTATTGGATCCAAAACCGGACCCGATAGCTTAACGGCGTTCCGTTACGGTGGATGCCACATGTCGGTCACCCTTGACGAAAGCACTTTTGTGACGCGCGATTTATCGTCATGGAAGTGGACACTTCCATGATGATAATTTTGGTAATGTCATGGAACACTTCTACGAGAGCACAGGTATGACTATCTTGATTCTATCATAAATTGTCATGGATGTACATGCATGACAAAAAATGCGACCTACTGTGACAAACACGTATCATCACGGAAGTGTATTTTTTGTAGTGTGTCCATAATCCATTCTAAAGCCTTTGGTGTCATACCCTACAGTGCAGTTTGGGGGATAGGCTTCACCAAGGGTATTGTGAAGCATAAACACTTGAAGAACAAGCGGATTATGAAAGTTCAGATCTTGGTTAGGATAAATAGGATGTTTGTCAAGGAATCTTGGGACGAAATACATAGTAAGACCATTTGAACATTTTATCTTGCGTCCCACAAGATGTTTAAGGTCCCCAACATAAGCATCAGACTCCTTAGATTTCCGGCTGGAGACCTTTCCCTGCAAAAGAGAGTTAATTCTTCTTAACCACCCACATCTTCAGGGTGGCTTAGAAGCAACGAGTCTAAGTGCAGCATCTGAGAACTTCGGCTTTGGAGCCCTAGCAAATAGCCTTGCAGGTGGTGAATAATACTCATAAGAATAAGCAGAATAGTTCTTGGTCTTATGAATATAGCGGTTTGACGAAACACGCTCATATTCATAAGTCTGAGTATGGTTTCCTTGCAAAACATTGGCGTTAGGGTGACTCTGGTGAGTCCTCTGTCTGTATGAAGCCTTTAGACCATATGAAGCCTTTGGTCTGGGGTTTGTCTTCTTCCCTGGTGGTGTCATGATGACATTCACAGGAAGATTCTCAAGACAACTTTTGGGCACCCAGATCTTCTTCAAAGGTAGTCCATTCCTGCAGTTAGTACCAATATACCTGGCAAACAATTCACCATTCTGATTCTTAAACAGTTTATAGTTTGCATCAAAGGATTCATCAATGATAATCGGGTTAGCACAAGTGAAGCCAGATAAGGTAGATGGATCCACTGAAGGTCCCTTTGCAGCAACCCATGTGGTTTTGGGGTACTGCTCAGGCTTCCAGTAAGAACCATCAGCATTCATTTTCCTCTCGAACCCAACACCCTCTTTCCTAGGGTTTTGGTTCAGAATCTGTTTCTTGAGGACATCACATAGTGTCTGATGCCCTTTGAGACTTTCGTACATTCCTGTCTCAAGCAATGTCTTCAACCTGGCATTCTCAGCAGCAATAGTAGTGGTATCCTCAGCAGAGGGGTTAGTTACCACATCAGCAGTTGAAGATATTGCAACAGCAGCAGTAGTAGAACATTCAGCAACAGAGACAACATTATCACGCTCAAGACATTTTAGACATGGTGGTTCAAATCCTTCCTGAGCGGAACTGATCTGTTAAGCGCGTAGTGACTCGTTCTCTTTTTGAAGATCTTCATGAGACGCTCTCAGGTTCTCAAGTTCTTGCTTCCTTTGAAGATAATCATAGGAAAGCTTCTCATGAGTCGCTGAGAGAGTTTCATGACGACTTTCAAGTTCCTCGTACTTAACATGAAGATTTTTGATGTCTTCAATTAAGGACTGAGATCGGGTCATTTCCGTGTCCAACATGTCATCGCTTTTGTCAAGCAACTTTTGAATATGTTCCATAGCATTTTGTTGTTCGGTTGCAATTTTAGCAACTGTTTTGTAGCTAGGTTTAGATTCACATTCAGTGTCATCTTCACTTGATGTTTGAAAGTAAGCATCGTGTGAGTTTACCTTGGCGGTCACACATTTTTAGGGGTCATCTCTGGTAGGTAAACCGAATCAATAAGGGACTACTACCTGTGTTATCCTGCAATTCTCACGAACACATTAGTCCCTCAACTAAGTTTGTCGTCAATACTCCAAAACCAACTAGGGGTGGCACTAGATGCACTTACAAAACTTCTTGTTGAATGTTGGATATGTTGTTGCAAACTTGTATGTTTCTTATGTTGTTGGAAACTTATTGTTGGCATGCTTGTTGAAATTCTTTTGAAATGTTGACGGAAAATGTGTGTGTGTGTGTGTGTGTGTGTATCTGTGAAATTCTATCAAATTGAATGAATTTAAGAAAAAACAGGGGCTATACAGGCACTTTGCCATCAGCTGGCAGACGGCAAAGCTGCCACGTGGCAGCTACCTGTGCAACCTGGGGGCCCTATATGGTTTCTCTGCCGTCTGCCGCCAGGCGACAAAGAACTTTGCCTCTTTGCCGTCCACCAGCAGACGACAAAGCGCAGCATTAACCCCCTAACGGCCATAAGCTGCCACGTGTGCCGTCCAGGTCCGTTTCCATCTGCTGGCAGACGGCAAAGACCATTTCATATTTGCCGTCCGCCAGCAGATGGCAAAGAGCCCTTCGCCGTAGCCTATTCAGCCGGACCTATTGCCGTCTGCTGGCGGACGGCAAAGGCCTTTGCTGTCCACCAGGCGTGCCTTTGCCGTCAGCCATGGCAGATGGCAAAGTGCCTGATTCCTGTAGTGTACACTGACCTGTTTGGGTGTGTGCAAGGTCAATTCCTAATTAAATATTTGGGAATACCTATTCATTATCGGTGTCTCACAAATGTGGAATGGAAACATGTAGAGGAGCGCTTAGAGAAACGGTTGAGTAGTTGGAAATGCAAGTTGCTCTCTGTTGGAGGACGACTAGTCTTGATCAATTCTGTCCTCACAAATATGGTTCTCTGTATGCTTTCTTTTTTCCAAATCCCAAAAGGGGTCTTGCAAAGCTGGATTATTTTGGATCCAGATTCTTTTGGCAAGGAGATAGTGAAAAGAAAAAGTACAGCCTGGTCAAATGGAGCGTGGTTTGTAGGACAAAAGACCAAGGTGGCCTTGGCATTGATGACCTACAGGTCACGAATAATGCATTACTTAGTAAATGGTTGTTCAAACTACTTACTGATGATGACGTTTGGCAAACCCTCCTGCGAAACAAGTATCTACACCAAAAGGCCGTGTCTCGGTACTATTGGAAACCTGGTGACTCACACTTTTGGGCTGGTCTAATGGTGGTAAAGAAGCATCTTTTCCATTTTGTATCATTTGCGATAAATGACGGGTCGGAGATCCGTTTATGGGAGGATAACTGGCTAGGCAATGCCAGCCTCCGAGAACAATATCCTGCTTTGTACAACGTTGTTTGTAGTAAGAATGATACTCTCGCACAGGTCCTCAACTCATCTGCGCCGAATATTTCTTTCAGGCGGGATTTGATCAGCCCCCGTCTTATGTCATGGCAAAATCTACTGTCCAGATTGGATACGATTAACCTGACACAAGGACTGGGTGTGTTCCGTTGGAACCTCACTACATCTGGGTCCTTCACGGTCGACTCTATGTACCATGCGCTCACGCATTCAGAGGTCCCAGTGGACAATAACAAGAAAATTTGGAAGTCGAAGATTCCACTAAAAGTTAAAATCTTCATGTGGTATCTCCAGAGGGGAGTTGTGCTAACCAAAGACAACCTTGCCGTCGCAATTGGCAAGGAGTTAATAAGTGTTGCTTTTGTACTCACGATGAGACAATCAAACACCTCTTCTATCAGTGCAAGCTTGCACGTTCTATATGGTCAATCATCCAAATAGCTTCCAATTTATATCCGCCCACAAGTGTTGCCATTATTTTTGGTCATTGGTTGGACGGTATTTCAAATAGGATCAAGACGTTATTGAGGGTGGGAGTTGAAGGAAATATGCCCTAGAGGCAATAATAAAGTTGTTATTTATATTTCCTTATATCATGATAAATGTTTATTATTCATGCTAGAATTGTATTAATCGGAAACTTAGTATATGTGTGAATACACAGACAAACAGAGTGTCCCTAGTATGCCTCTACTTGACTAGCTCGTTAATCAAAGATGGTTAAGTTTCCTAACCATAGACATGTGTTGTCATTTGATGAACGGGATCACATCATTAGAGAATGATGTGATGGAAAAGACCCATCTGTTAGCTTAGCATTAACGATCGTTTAGTTTTATTGCTATAGCTTTCAACATGACTTATACATGTTCCTCTGACTATGAGATTATGCAACTCCCGGATACCGGAGGAACACCTTGTGTGCTATCAAACGTCACAACGTAAATGGGTGATTATAAAGATGCTCTACAGGTGTCTCGGATGGTGCTTGTTGAGTTTGCATAGATCGACATTAGGATTTGTCACTCCGTGTTTCGGAGAGGTATCTCTGGACCCTCTCGGTAATGCTAATCACTATAAGCTTTGCGAGCAATGTGACTATGAGTCAGTTGCGGGATGATGCATTACGGAACGAGTAAAGAGACTTGCCGGTAACGAGATTGAACTAGGTATGTTGATACCGACGATCGAATCTCGGGCAAGTAACATACCGATGACAATGGGAACAACGTATGTTGTTATGCAGTTTGAACGATAAAGATCTTCATAGAATATGTAGGAGCCAATATGAGCATCCAGGTTCCTCTATTGGTTATTGACCGGAGATGTGTCTCGGTCATGTCTACATAGTTCTCGAACCCGTAGGGTCCGCACGCTTAACGTTCGATGATGATTTGTATTGTGAATTATGTGATTTGATGACCGAAGATTGTTCAAAGTCCCAGATGAGATCATGGACATGACGATTAGTCTTGAAATGGTCGAGACATAAAGATTCATATATTGGAAGGTTACATTCGGACACCAGAATGGTTCGGGTTGTTTCGGAGTACCGGGGGTTACAGGAACCCCCCCCCCCAGGAAGTTCATGGGCCTTCATCGGCCTTAGTGGAAAGGAGAGGAGGGCCACAAGGGAGGCCGCACCCCCCATGGCCAGTTCGAATTGGACTAGGAAGGGGGCGGAGCCCCCTCTTTCCTTCTCTCTTCTTCCTCCTTCCCTCTCTCTCCCTCTTGGAAAAGTAAGGGGACTCCAACTAGGATTGGGAATCCTAGTTGGACTCCCCTATGGCGCGGCTCCTCCCTGGCCGCCGGCCTCCTCCTCACTCCTTTATATACGGGGCAGGGGGACACCCCAAAGACACACAAGATTCTCGTAACCCTGTGCGGTGCCCCCCTCCACAGTTACACACCTCGGTCATATCGTCGTAGTGCTTAGGCGAAGCTCTGCGCCGGTAACTTCATCATCACCGTCGCCACGCCATCGTGCTGATGAAATTCTCCCTTGGCCTCAAGCGGATCAAGAGCTCGAGGGACGTCATCGAGCTGAACGTGTGCTGAACGCGGAGGTGTCGTATGTTCGGTGCTTGGATTGGTTGGATCATGAAGACGTTCGACTACATCAACCGTGTTACTAAATGCTTCCGCTTTCGGTCTACGAGGGTACGTGGACACACTCTCCCCGCTCGTTGCTATGCATCTCCTAGATAGATCTTGCGTGATCGTAGGTAATTTTTTTGAAATACTATGTTCCCCAACAGGAGCGTATGCCTTATTGTGGTCGCTTTGGCTATGTAGAAATAATTTGGTTTTTAATAACATAAACTCTTCTGCTTTGCAGGTTATTTTCCGATGTACGCACCCGCTTCGTATGTGGTCTACGCTACAACAAACAGAATACCACCCGCTGTTCAAGGCGGTGTGTATTCGGTTGGAGCGGGTGGCCAAGGAGGTTTTTACCCAACATGGGTGGCAGCATAATCTCCGGATGGGCCCACCACCTTCTTCGACATAGGCCGAGTGTTGGTCCTATATGACTCTACTGTTGCCGATATGTCGGTTTCTCGTTTATTTTTTTGTCAGACTCTTGGTGTTTGGCTGTGTGCATCTTGGTTATGCAGAGGTCAGGTGTTACTCATCATGCGTTGTATCTGGTTGATGATACATTTTCAGTTAATAAAAACGCCCTTTATCGAAAAAGATAGATTTATTTCATAGCCAGGAATCTGTACATTGCTATAGATAATAAAAAGAAAATACACCAAGAGTATGAGAGATAATAAGGATTGTACGTTGCTACAGGCAATAAAAAATATACTGAGACATTGATTGAAGTGATGTTATATTGTTGATGGGTAAATCTTAAACACAACCAAACAAATGGTTTCCTATTGATAGAACCCGTCATTTAAGCCAAACGTATTTCTCCATTTCTTCCTTGTAGGAAGACTTCTTGTTCTCCGTAGTCCGTAATCACCTTTCTTATTGCTTGCTCCATCCAATATTGAGGGGACATGTAACATGCATGAAATAGAAAATCCGTCTACACACATGTGAAAACTTGCGGCGACTATTGACTTCATCCTTCAGCCCTGGGCTCAACCTGTTAGCACATACTCATACCTTGATATGCCACCCATGTTGCGCATATGTAATCTTCCACCCATGGGAAAAATATAATGATAAATGACATTTCAAATAAATAAATTTTGTAACATTCCAAATGACTCTGCACAATTTGAAGAAAATAAAATCATACCACATATCGCAAAGATATAATAGTATCCTCAAGATAGCAATCTGCAATACTTAAGTATGATTCATCAAGACTAAATATTACTAAAATTGTTTGTGAAGTGTATTATAGTTAGACAAACATATCACAATTAGCAACCGGCCAAGAGAACTCACATGAAAAAACACAAAATGAAACACTTGATACATAACTTGCATGCATAAGAGAGAGTATATATAAGTACAAAAAAACTGATCGGGGCTAACTAAGCTAGACTACTATGCAAAACTATGTGCCATGCGCCAGTGTCCCTCCAACATTTTCTTCACCAATTGCAAGGCACACGAGTGTCATAGCTGATAACTCTGAATTATGAAAGATGCGACTGAGCTCACACAAGATCTCCCAAATCAGCAGCACAACAATCGATGCCAAATACATAATATCATGTGCATCCTTAGAACTACAGACACATAACTACTACTTTCCTTGGAAAGATTGTAGAAATCAAACAAGTGATTATGTCACCATTCATCTAGGAAGTCAACATTGCTCATTTCATGCCAGTATATTAGTTACACCTGACTTAAATGTGAAGATAGATGTCAGCAATTAATATATCCAAATAACATACATACTATAGCTTGAGCGCACACTTACAAATAGTTCCAGGACAAACAAGAGTGGATAGAAGTGTTTAACGAATTTTTTTGCTAAATATTCACAAGGAAAATGAATCCGTATACAAACGCCACCAGACGGAAGAAATATTACATACATACTCAGACAACTAGTTCACTTAGTTAGTTACATATCTTAGGTGTCTATCACACCATGGAATAATTTGTCAAGCATAGTTTTCCTTCTTTTAGTTGTTTGCTCAGAACATATGTGCCAAAAATATTAGTTCTGGAGGTTTTGCTTCATCTATTTGTTCAACTAAAACAACATGAGAATATCACTACTGCATACATAATCATGCATCAACTTTTCTATTCCACCCTTTCGTTTTCTTCCTGAGGTTTCTCAATCTAAGCTGCCACCTCTCTAAGATATCTCCTTTATATTTTTCTTTCCAAGTTTTGTAAACCAATTCTTTGAATCCACCCCTCAAAGCCCAAACATTTTCGTATCTAAAATGTGTTTAGTTGCTTGGTTTCCCCTAGAGTCTAAAAATAGTGGAGTATGATTAGAAACTTCCCTGGCAAAAGCTTGCAGGATAGTCAACGGATACTTTTCCTCCCAAGTTGGACACATTGAAACCCTATCTAATTTCTCATAAGTAGGATCAGCCAAATTGTTTGCCCAAGTATATTGTCTCCCATTCAAGGGCATTTCCCTCAGCCCCTCCTGCTCAATAATTGCATTGAATATGAAGCTCCATTGATCATTATGAACATATTTGTTTGTCTCTTTTTCATTTCTAATAATATTGAAGTCTCCCCCAACCAACCAGAAAGCTAGATTTTCCTTCCAACTGAGCATCTCCATATACTGTAATAAAATTGCAGTGCATTTTAACATTTATATCATAGACCAACATTCTAAGGAAATAAACCCCTTTTCCCACATGCTCAACTTCAAATATGTCTTTATTGACTCGCATTAAAATCCCACTAGACATCCCTCTAGGTGGATTCCAACACCATTCATAGTTTTTTTCCACCACACATATTGTGTAATTCATTTAAAAAAATATGTTTAATAGTTTCAGAAATACCTACAAAGTCTAATCTACGATCATTGATCATCTCTCTTACATATCTTTTTTGGTGGTCTTCACCCAATCCTCTCACATTCCAGAAGACCCCTCTCATTTTTATATCTATTTTTAATACTCCTTATACATCTAATCCTTCTACTAATGTACCTGTATCTCTATGATTAAAATCAAATTAAACTTCTTTCTTTTTCCTTTTTCTTTTCAATACTCCCAACCCTATAGAGTGCTTCACACAGCTCAGTGCTGGTGAGCAGTCTATTCCATTTTTTCTTCCTGAGAAAATAGCTCTCAGTTTCAAATATTGTTGTTCTTCCACCTCAGCATCACAGTGCTCCATATCAGAGCACAGACCCTCAATATTGACATCCTCAGTGTCAATATGTACCTGTATCTCTTTTAACTTGACATTTTTCATATCCCCCCTTCATTTTTAGCTATATTTTGAAAATAAATCTCTCTCCTTGCTATCACCATTTTCGTGATGGCATCTAAGTTTTTGTCAATCATATCGATAGAACATCCCAAATCAATCCCAACCAAAGAACTGGCATGAAGTAGAGAAGGGTTAACAATATTTGGATCATGAATCTTACCATGATTATCCCTTTCTTTAGCCCTAATTTTGGCCATATCCTCCACTTTTTGGTCCTCCTTTCCTCTATTCCTTACACTTCTTTTCAATTCAAATTCCTTGTCTTCTTCAACTTTTTCTAGCACACCAACTATATGAATCTCAACCATCTTTCCCCCAATGTTTCCTGTTGATTCCCAACTTGCATTGTAATCAGTAGGTTCATTATATTTCCAGTATACTATTTTTTTCCCTGATTTTCCTTCACAAATTCCCCAACCTCCATATTTTCAAGCTCCATTTCATATTGTTCTCTGTTTACTGCATCTTATAGAAGTTGTTGGATCTCTTTATGTTGTTGTTCAATTTATAGAAGTTGTTGGATCTCTTTATGTTGTTGTTCAATTTATAGAAGTTGTTGGATCTCTTTATGTTGTTGTTCAATAACTCCCTCAAGTTTTTCTGTGTGAACTCCAATTCAGTTATCTTCTTTTCTACTTCAGTTCAAAGAGCATTATGCCTTGCTTTATCTTCCCCCAACAACTAAATGTTTGATACGTCTCCGTCGTATCTACTTTTCTAAATACTTTTGCTCTTATTTTGACTCTAATTTGCATGATTTGAATGAAACTAACTCGGATTGACACTGTTTTCAGCAGAATTGCCATGGTGTTGTTTTTGTGCAGAAATCAAAGTTCTCGGATTGACCTGAAAATTTACAGATAATCTTTATGGAAATTTTAAAAAATACTGGTGAAAAAATATACCGGAGGGGGGCCACCCATGAGCCACAAGCTCAGGGGGCGCGCCCTACGAGCTTGTGGGCCCCTGGACCTCCGGAAAGCCTAACTCTGACTCCATATATTCCTATTCGCCAAGGAAAAAATCAGAGAGAAGGATTCATCACGTTTTAGGATACGGAGCCGTCGCCACCTCCTGTTCTTCATCGAGAGGGCTGATCTCGAGTCCGTTCGGGGCTCTGGAGAAGGGAATTTGACGCCGTCGTCATCATCAACCTCCCCCATCACCATTTTCATGATGCTCACTACCGAGAGTGAGTAATTCCTTCATAGGCTTGCTCAACGGTGATGGTTGGATGAGATTTATCATGTAATCGAGTTATTTTTGTTAGGGCATGATCCCTAGTATCCACTATGTTCTGAGATTGATGTTTCTATGACTTTCTATGCTTAATGCTTGTCACTAGGGCCCGAGTGCCATGATTTCAGATATGAAACTATTATGTTTTCATGAATATATGTGTGTTCTTGATCCTACCATGCAAGTATATGCGCCTATTATGAGTTATGATCACCCCAAGGTGACAATAATTGGGATTCTTTCTGGTGATTACCGTAGTATGAGGAGTTCATGTATTCACTAAGTGCTAATGCTTTGTTCCGGTTCTCTATTAAAAGGAGGCCTTAATATCCCTTAGTTTCCTTATGGACCCCACCTCCACAGGAGGGTAGGACAAAAGATGTCGTGCAAGTTCTTTTTCGTAAGCACGTATGACTATATGCCAAATACATGCCTACATAACATTGATGAATTGGAGCTAGTTCTATGTCACCCTAGGTTATAACTGTTGCATGATGAATGCCATCTAATGCAATTATCCATCACTGATCCAATGCCTACGAGCTTTTCACATATAAATCTTTGCTAAGTTACTTTCACTATTGCTACTGTTACAATCACTACAAAATTGCTACTATTACTATTGCAACTGTTACCGTTACTATCATACTACTTTGCTACTGATCACCTTGCTGCAGATACTAGGTATTTCAGGTGTGGATGAATTGACAACTCAACTACTAATACTTTTGAATATTCTTTGGCTCCCCTTGTGTCGAATCAATAAATTTGGATTGAATACTCTACCCTCGAAAACTATTGCGATCCCTTTTACTTGTGGGTTATCAAGACCTTTTTCTGGCGCCGTTGCCGGGGAGCATAACTATATTTGTTGTGTCACTTGGGATTTATATTTGTTGATCACCATGAGGAATCTTAAGGATGATAGAACCAAGATCGTTCCCTGTAAGACAAGGGGAGGTAAGGAACTGCCATCTAGCTCCGCACTTGATTCTCCTTCCTTTTTAAGTAAACTTGCAAAATCACCACCTGCTATTATTTCTGATATGTCGCAAGTAATTGATGATGCCACTTCTGCTATGAATGATGCTACTAATGATGCTAGTAGTTTGCTTGATAATACTATGCCACTAGGTAAATTTCTTGATGAACAACTTGCTAGAGCTAAAGAAATTGAGAATGCTGAAACTGATGAAATTATTGCAACTAAAATTTTTGAAACACCTTTTGGACTTAGCTCTCCTAGATATGAATTGCCTGAGATATCTGAGGGTTATGTTATGGATGGAGAGGCAGCTAGGGACTTTCTTGCTTGTAAGGATAGAGATGATCTTAAGAAATTACTATGCAAGTTGAAAGAAAAATCTTTGAATCTAGAATGCAATATGATCTTAAGTTTGCTACTTCACCTATCTTTGTTACTGATAAAGATTATGAATTCTGTGTCGACCCTGAGTTAATTACTTTAGTTGAATCTGTGCCTTTCCATGGTTATGAATCTGAAACTGTTGTGGCACATCTTAATAAGCTTAATGATATAGGCACCCTATATGCACATGAGGAAAAAAATCGCTACTACTATATTCTTAAGTTGTTTCCTTTCTCATTAAAGGGTTATTCTAAGATATGGTTTAATTCTCGTGCTCCTGGTTGTGTGCGTAGTCCCCAGGATATGTTATATTACTTCTCTGAAAAATATTTTCCTGCCCATAAGAAACAAGCTGCTTTACATGAAATATTTAACTTTGGGCAAATTAAAGAAGATAATCTCCCTCAAGCTTGGGGGAGGCTTCTCCAATTACTTAATGCTTTGCCTGATCACCCTCTCAAGAAAAATGAAATACTTGATATCTTTTATAATGGACTAACCGATGCTTCTAGGGACCACCTAGATAGTTGCGCTGGTTGTGTTTTCAGGGAACGAACTATTGAACAAGCTGAAGGACTATTGAATAATATATTATGGAATGATAATGATTGGACTCTTCCTGAACTACCACCCAAACCAACTCTGAAGAATAGAGGTATTCTATTTCTCAGTCCTGAAGATATGCAAGAGGCAATTAAATCTATGAAAGAAAAAGGTATTAGAGTTGAAGTTGTTAAGAGCTTACCACCGATCGAGAAATACACGGCCTCGATAGGCTGACACAGGTAGTAGAGGTAAATTCTCTCTGTAGATTTGATGAAGGTGATATTCCTAATACAAAATCTGATAGTCAATGCTTGGATGAATTGGACAACTTTATTGTTAAACAAGAAAAATTTAATGCATATGTTAGCAGGCAATTGAAACGAAATGCTTATTTGATTGAATGCTTGAGTGACTTTATATTTAGAACTGTTAATGATGTCAAGGGTGTGAGTAAACATGCATTCATGATAAGAACCCAAGTAGAACAAGTCATCAAGTCAAAAAATGATTGGCTTAATGAGATAAACAATAAGATGAGCGATCATGCTATTAGAGTTATGACTAGGGGTGGTAAAATGACTTAGGAACCCTTCTATCCTGAAGGTCACCCTAAGAGAATTGAACAAGATTCTCAGAGAATTAATACTGATGCACCTAGTCCATCTAAAAAGAAAAAGAAAGATGATATGACTTTGCATGCTTCTAGTGAACCTACTATAGACACACCTGAGAATCCAAATAATATTTATATCTTTGATGCTGAGACACAATCTGGTGATGAACATGAACCTAGTATGTCGCCTGAGAACACGATCACCTATGGAGCCGTCGGGCCCCTTGTGGTTAGGCAGGGGGCAATCACGTCGCATAAAGAGCGGAGGCCGTGGGACATCACGGTAGAGATGACACTGATCATTTTACCCAGGTTCGAGCCGCTATGAGGCGTAAAACCCTACTCCTGCTTTGGTGGATTGATGGAGGGATCGTAGTGCTGCAGTGCGCTCGAGCCCCGCAAGGTTGCCTCGGGAGGAGCAGCTACGCGTGCAAGGGTCCAAGAGGGTCTGAATCCTTTCTACGGTCACCATGGCCCTCCTTTTATAGGCAAAGGGGTTACCACAATGGAAAAATGGTCATTATCCACTGATTAGATAGCCAACAGAGCTATCATACCTAACTCTGGAAGTTAGGACAAAACACATTAAATGCGCTGCTGTATATCACGTCGTGGACGCAGCCTAGCAAGCCCTGCCGCGCCGTATTAGTCATCTTCTATCTGTCTGCGTGACACGCGTCTGGACTGGTGTCACACAGGGATGATCTTCTCTCCAAATGACTGCCACGCGCTAAGTGACAACCACTTAACCACTCGGGGGCTCGACACCGCACCGATTTGTGACTTGCGTTGCGCTGCGGTGAAGTGGTGGAGTCTTGGCGGGGGAGTGGAACTCCGCTGGCCCTGGCAGGCCTACCAGGGCGTATTGGCTTTGTCTTCAGGGAGGCCTCGACCTGACCAGGCTTGCCTGCCCGGCAAGGGAGGTTTCTCCCTTGGTGAAATCTTGTTCTTCTGGTTGATCTTGGTCTTCTTGATCCGCCCTTTGATCTCTCAAAGAGATCTCACTTGGCTTGGCCTTGGCGTGTGTAGTTTATGAAGCTTGCTTCCTCGCCGCCGTGCTGGAGGCTCGCTGTCCATGGATGATGTCGCTTGAAGCTACGTCGGTATTTCCCGAAAGAGGAAGGGATGATGCAGCACAACGGCGGTAGGTATTTCCCTCAGATATGAAACCAAAGTTATCGAACTAGTAGGAGAACCAAGGAACACAACGTAAACAACCCCTGCACACAAGTAACAACACCTCGCAACACGACGTGTTAAAGGGGTTGTCAATCCCTTTTGGGTAATGGCGCCATAAACAGCGTGCGGACGGGAGAAAGTTGTAATAGATTGAATAAATAGATCGCAAATAAAATAAATTGCAGTAAAGTATTTTTGTATTTTTGGTTTAATAGATCTGAAAATAAATGCAAGAAAAAAGTAGATCGCAAAGGAAAATATGAGAAAGAAGACCTGGGGGCCATAGATTTCACTAATGGCTTCTCTCGAGAAAAATAGCAAATGGTGGGTAAACAAATTACTGTTGGGAAATTGATAGAACTTCAAATAATTATGACGATATCCAGGCAATGATCATTATATAGGCATCACGTCCAAGATTAGTAGACCGACTCCTGCCTGCATCTATTACTATTACTCCACACATCGACCGCTATCCATCATGCATCTAGTGTATTAAGTTCATGGAGAAATGGAGTAATGCAATAAGAACGATGACATGATGTAGACAAGATCTATATATGTAGAGATAGATCCCATCATTTTATCCTTAGTAGCAACGATACATACATGTCGGTTCCTTTTCTATCACTAGGATCAAGCACCGTAAGATCGAACCCACTATAAAGCACCTCTTCCCATTGCAAGATAATAGATCAAGTTGGCCAAACAAAACCCAAATATCGGAGAAGAAATACGAGGCTATAAGTAATCATGCATATAAGAGATCGAAGAAACTCAAATAACTTTCATGGATATAAAAAGATATGACTGATCATAAACTCGAAGTTCATCAGATCCCAACAAACACACCGCAAAAGAGTTACATCATATGGATCTCCAATAGATCATTGTATTGAGAATTCGGCGAGAGGGAGGAAGCCATCTAGCTACTAACTATGGACCCGAAGGTCTACAAAGAACTACTCACGCATCATCGGATAGGCACCAATCGAGGTGGTGAACCCCATCCAAGATGATGTCTAAATTGGATCTGGTGGTTCTGGACTCTGCGGCGGCTGGATGAATATTTCGTCGACTCCCCTAGGGTTTCTGGAATATTGGGGTATTTATAGAGCAAAGAGGCGGTCCAGGGGGCACCCTAGGTGGGCACAACCCACCAGGGCGCGCCCTGGTGGGTTGTGCCTCCCTCAGGGCACACCCTAGGCGCAGCCAGGGCCCGTTGTGTTCCTTATGGCCAATAAAAAACATCATGGAGTTTCGTGGCATTCGAACTTCGTTTGATATTGATTTCCTGCGATGTAAAAAACATGCAGAAAACAGCAACTAGCACTTGGCACTATGTCAATATGTTAGTACCAAAATGATATAAAATGATTATAAAACATCCAAGATTGATAATATAACAGCATGGAACAATAAAAAATTATAGATACATTGGAGACGTATCAGCATCCCCGAGCTTAACTCCTACTCGTCCTCGAGTAGGTAAGTGATAAAAACAGAATTTTTGATCTGGAATGCTGCCTAACATGTCATATCATATTCTTTTCTTTATAGCATGGACAATTGGACTTTTATGTGATTCAAAGCAATAGTCTAGTTTTGACATAATAATTTAGATACTCAAGCATATCAACAAGCAACCATGTCTTTCAAAATATCAACGCTAGAATAAGTTATCCCTAGACCATCATGCTCAAACATTGACCCATTCATGAAACACACTCAAATATTAACTACACCCAATACTTAAGTACGATCATATTGCCTCCTAGTTGGTGCTTTTTATGAGAGAAGGTGGAGACTCATATTCAAAATAAAATTTGCATAAAGTAAAAGAAAGGCCCTTCGTAGAGGGAAGTAGGGATTTGTAGAGGTGCTAGAGCTCAAAGAGAAAAATTGGAGATAAAAACATTTTGGGAGGTGTATCCATCACACCAGTGAAAACGACTTAGAGTTCCCAATACTTTCCATGCTAGATATGCCATAGGCGGTTCCCAAACAGAAAATAAAGTTTATTCCGTTTTCCACCATACTTTCACTTTCCATGGCTAGCCGTATCCACGGTTGCCCTCCATACCAATACTTTCCAAGGAATTTATTATTTGATAACATAAAGTAAATTCGTTTTTGCATTTCGGGACTAGGCATCCCTAAAACCTTTGCCTTACTCTCGTGCAATGACAAGTGAATAAACACTCATCGTGAGAATAACACATCCAACATGGAAAATATTAGCCACCCCACACCGCTCCACGAGCGAAACAAACACACAAAAGAGAAGTTTATTTTGAAAATTAGAGATGGCACATGCAAATTTGCTTAGAACGACAAAATAATACCGCATATAGGTAGATATAGTGGACTCATGTGGCAAAAATAGTTTAAAGGATTTTGGATGCACAAGTAGAGATCATACTTGGTGCAAAATGAAAGCTAGCAAAAAGATTGAGAAGCGACCAACCAAGAAACAAATAATCACATAAGCAAGCATTAAGCATAATTAACACCGAATAATGCACCATAAGTAGGATATAATTTCATTGCATGACTATTGACTTTCGTACTTGCATAGGGAATCACAAACCTTAACACCAATATTCTTACTAAAGCATAATTACTCATCAACATAACTAACATATCACATCATCATATCTCAAAACTATTACTAAGAACTAAGTTTATTTTTTCCAATGAACTTCATGAAAGTTTTTATTATATCCTTCTTGGATATCTATCACTTTGGGACTAATTTTCATGTGTTACTTTTCATAAGCTCAAACAAATATAAGTGAAGATCAAGAGCATAATTTTTTTCTTTCTCTCAAAATAATTTAAGTGAAGCAAGAGAGAATTTCTTCAAAAATACTAAGCACACCGTGCCCAAAAAATATACAAGTGAATCACTAGAGCAAGTCCATAGCTCATAAAAAAATTAAGTGAAGCATAGAGATCAATTCTAACAAGTCATGACAAAATTTCGGCTCTCTCAAATAGGTGTGTCCAGCAAGGATTGATGACTTAAAACAAACAATAAAACAAGCAAAGACTCATATCTTACAAGACGCTCCAAGCAAAACACATATAATGTGATGAATAAAAATATAGCTTCGAGTAAAATACTGATGGTCGTTGGAAGAAAGCGGGGATGCCACTCGGGGGCATCCCCAAGCTTAGTTCGTTGCTCATTTTTGGATAATAGCTTGGGATGCCAAGGCATCCCCAAGATTAGGCTCTTCTATCCTTCCTTCATCCATCGTAAGAAAACCCATTGAAAACTTCAATCACACAAAACTCAACAAAACCTTTGGGAGATCCGTTAGTATAAGAAAGCAAACCACTACTATAAGTACTATATCAAACCAATTCATGTTTTGTTTTTGTATTATATCTACTGTATTCCAACTTTTCTATGGCAAAAACTCATCAAAGAAAACCATAGAGCCATCAAAATAAGCACACAACACAAAGAAAACAGAATCTGTCAAAACAGAATAGTCTGTAGCAATCTGACTTTTTCGAATACTTCTGTAACTCCAAAAATTCTGAAAATTTAGGACGACCAGGGTAACTTGTATATTAATCAGGAAAAAAGCAATTTTCTGTGATTTATGAAAATTATTTTCATGAGTGTCAGGGGAAATCGACGCCTATGGAATCACTGGGATCCCTTCTACGGTTGGCGGGCGCGAAGTTGTGCAAAGAGCGGGTCTGACAGGAAGCACACGGATCGTTTATCTAGGTTCGGGCCGCGGAGATGCGTAATACCCTAGTCTTGCTTTGGTGGATGTATTTGAGTGTTGTTGTGTTCTTGAGCTAGGTACGGGGCGCAACTTGCCCAAAAGATACGAATCCTTCTCCTGGTCACCTCGGACCTCCTTTTATAGGCAAAAAAGGGGTCGCCACAGTGGCAAACAAGAGGTGGAAAGGTGTACAGCGGATGAGTCTATCCTCTGGCACGGTCGGACAAACGCATTTAATGCGCTGCCAACGTGCCCCTCTCGCTTTATCGTGGACGGCAAGGAAGCACGTCCCAGCTGTCGCCGCCTCGCCTGGCTTCGACACGCGTCCGAGCTGACGAGGTGTCGCTGCGCGACGTTGGCTGGCGCGGTGGTGGAGCCTTCATGAATACTTGCATGCCACCACGCAGGTGCTTGCTGAGTCGGTGTAGAGGCCGCTCGTCGCGCACGCAGGTGCCTGCCCAGCTGGTTGAGCTGGCAGCTGCATGGGGACGGCGGTGGGGCCTTGGCAGATGCGGGCCTGGCCGTGGCCCCGCAGGTGCCCTCGGCAAGGGCCTTGCCGGGGTCCCGGCAAGGGTCTTGCCGTGGGATCGTGGTCTTCCCCGACAAGGGTCTTGCCGGGGGCCTCGTGGATTCCCTCGGCTAGGATCCTGCCGAGGATCGTCGTCTTCTTGTCCTCACCTGATCTTGTGTGTTCATGATCTTGACAAAGATCTGCATGCCACCACAGAGGCGCCTCCCGAGCCTTGGTTCCAATGTAATTGGTTGGTGGTGTTGGGCAAGTTGCCTCGGCAAGGCTCTTGCCGGGGCTGCGGAGGCCGCCCCGGCAAGGGTCCTGCCGGGGGGAGTCCACCTCGCCCTCTTGCTCTTTGTATCTCTGGTCTTGGTGTTGCTCCTGGTTGCCTTGTGTCTTCGGCACCCCTCCTCTGCCCTGCTCAGTGTGGCCGTGGGCGTGGCTCCGGCTGTCCTTGCACAAGTAGAGGGGTAAAAAGGAGTGCCCCTACTTTTGTACACCAACAGGAGCCCCCGGGCCTGGGCAACACATAAGCGCGACACGTTGTTCGGCCAGGACCAAAACGGTGCGCGGGCAGGCGGGGCGGGATTTTTACTGCAGTAACTTCTTCGTCCGCCGCGCTCCCCCACGACCCGCGTTGAATGCGCACGTGGAGGATCGTGCGTGATGTGGGGGTCATGCGTGGGGCGTTTCCCGCATGCATGCGTCACATCATGGTAAAGAGGCGGCTCCACCTTCCCCATAAAAAGAGGGAGGCGCACATGCGCGGCTCATTTATTGAGTGGACTCGGATCATGGTCTTCAAGGCGTCCGCGCCCCATGATCACGGGGTGGGGAACGGTCGCCTCACCCATCCCCTCGGTCCTGCTCGCCCGCCACGTGTCCCCCATGTAGGTGGCAGGCGGTGGAGGCAGGAAACCGGGCCGTCGCTGATTGGGGCAGCGGGTCGGTCCCGATTCCCTGCGCCCCTGGTGGTCGGATTGGTCGAGCGGGGCGGCTGAGCCTCGAGCCCGCCCCTTTATAAGAAGGGGGAGGGGGATGGCGTCCCGCATCCTCCCAGCATCCATCTCCTTCCACTTCCGCTCCTTTCTTTCATCTGTCATGGCGAGAGGGGCGCAGGCCCTTCATCGATGGCGGCGAGGGTCGCTTCTCGACAGCGCGTCCCTCCTTCCCAAGAGCCCATGGCGGCGGAGCCGGCCACGAGAGGAAGACGGAGGGGGCAAGGCCAAGGTCGTCGTGGCGCTCGGGGAAGAGGGGGACGCGGTGGTGCACCGGCCTTGCCCCCGCCAGTGATGCCTCCCGCGATGGAGGGCCACGTCGGGACCAGCCCCGTGAGTTCTTCATCAGGCAGCGCCGGCCACCGCGTCGTCGTCTCCATCTTCCTACCCCATTTGCTCGGGAGATGGAGCTCAATCCGCTCCAGACCCTCAGGCTGCACATGAGGGGCTGCGGAAACAGCGGTACGCGGGTCGACGCCGACTTCCCCGCTCCTCACGTCATGTACCTCCATCGCGGATGGAAGATGTTTGCTCGCGTCCACAGCCTGACGGCGGGCTCATCCTCTACTTCAAGATAATGGAGGGCGGCCTACTCTCCATCATGGTCTTTGGAGATCTTGGAACTCGCCTGAAGTGCTGCGTGGAAAGCTCCTCCGACGATGAAGATTCCTCCTCAAGCTGGAGTGACGAGGAGGACAGCGGCAGCTACGACGAGGGCGTCGAGCAGCGGGACGCTGACCCCGACTCCAACTGACCGCGTCGCTCCTCCCTTGGCCACGCGCCCTGCCGCGGGCCTTCCTCGTCAAACTCTCCATCGGCGCGTTACCTGTCGCCTCCTTGGGCGGCTGGCGTAGGAGGGTTGGAGAAGGCGAAGAAGGCGGGTGGCAGCCGTCAAGTTGGAGTACGCGGGCACCGACGCCTTCATCGCGTATTGTCGGCCCGTTGCCTGATCTTCCAGCTCCCCTCCCGGCACCGGGATGTCCTCTTGGTGCCTTCTGCTCCTCATACCTCGCCTAGGCGCTCTTTTGCCCTCCCGCTATCTTGTTCCACCTTCCGAGGAGAGGGACAAGAAAGGTATTACATGCATCTTATCTCTTTTTAGTTTGTAAGCCTGTGGGCACTTGTTAGATTTGAAATTTGTAATCCCCTTGCTCATGTTTTTCATCCCGTATGAACTGTACCTGTGTGGGACGTTTTTAATGAAAAGGGGTGCTTGCCGGGTTCTTTGTGCGTGAGCGAGGCCATGCCAAGGAGTGAGTCCTTGTTAATTTTAAGATAAACATTGATGCCCGGCAACAGGCCTTGCCGTCCCCTTACTTCACTCGGCCATCCTCACGCTCTTGGCGGAGGCAGGGCGAAGTAGAGTTAGGCCCCTCGTTCGTTTCCTCGCCACCGCGACTACGACCCGGTTCCAACCCAGGGACTTGGGTATAGGAAATGGGGGAGCACGATGGTCTAGGAGCAAAACGAGGTTTCATACGCCCCAACTTGGCACGGAAATGCACAACAGAGGATGAAAAACTTATATGAATCTGCAGCCCCCAGTAGCCTTGGCCTACCATGGTTGGATTCTTCTACCTGCAACCCCCGGCAACCTTGGCTTGCCGAGGCCGGGGCGCCGACTTGTTCTCTTTCTCCCAAACAGCTCAACAGAAACGTCCGTGTGCCCTGCGAACCAAGGAGGATGGAAAAGAATAGAGAAACGCACACTCGACCTCTATGCTAGGGGTTAGTCGCTGCTAAGCACTATCAACCCTAACCGAGGGAGAGACTTAACCTAGCATGCATGCTATAACTTAGGGCGCCAGCGCTTCATTTATTTATGCTCAGGGTCTGCGCCTGGCTTTGTACAGAGGGTTACATGCCTTGCTGGCAAGGCTTGTACAAAAGGTGGGTTGCCGGGGGGGCGGCAACCGCGCCTTATGGGTAAAACTTATGGATTAGGGGGTCCTTGGACAACCGGACTATATCTTTTAGCCGGACTGTTGGACTATGAAGATACAAGATTGAAGACTCTGTCCCGTGTCCGGATGGGACTCTCCTTGGCATGGAAGGCAAGCTTGGCAGTACGGATATGTAGATCTCCTCCCTTGTAACCGACTCTGTGTAACCCTAGCCCCCTCCGGTGTCTATATAAACCGGAGGGTTTAGTCCGTAGGACAACAACAATCGTACCATAGGCTAGCTTCTAGGGTTTAGCCTCTACGATCTCGTGGTAGATCAACTCTTGTAATACTCATATCATCAAGATCAATCAAGCAGGAAGTAGGGTATTACCTCCATCGAGAGGGCCCGAACCTGGGTAAACATCGTGTCCCCCGCCTCCTGTTACCATCCGCCTTAGACGCACAGTTCGGGACCCCCTACCCGAGATCCGCCGGTTTTGACACCAACATTGGTGCTTTCATTGAGAGTTCCACTGTGTCGTCGCAATAAAGGCTTGATGGCTCCATCGATCATCGACAATGATGCGATCCAGGGTGAGGTTTTCCTCCCCGGACAGATCTTCGTATTCGACGGCTTCGTACTGCAGGCCAACTCGCTTGGCCATCTGGAGCAGATCGAGAGCTACACCCCTGGCCATCAGGTCAGGTTTGGAAACTTGAACTATACTACCGACATCCGCGGAGACTTGATCTTCGACGGATTCGAGCCCATGTCAGGTGCGCCGCACAGTCACGACGGGCATGACTTAGCTCTGTCGTCAGACAGTTTTCGGGAGATCACACCTGCAACTACTCCGACCCTCAATCCGGAACAGATTGCGCCGTCTGAGGACGGGTGGATGGACCCCGCCACGAAGGCCGCGCACTCAGCAGCGATTGAGCCGAACGCCGACTTCACTTCCTATGAGACCCATGTTGCCGGACACTTGGATTCGTCCCCGGCCTGGGGCTCCGAGCCACCTGCGTCCGTGCCTATCGAATCCGATTGGGTACTGATCATGGAGTTTACCTCCGCGGATATCTTTCAGCACTCGCCCTTTGGCGACGTGCTAAACTCGTTGAGGTCTCTCTCCTTGTCAGGAGACCCTTGGCCGAACCATGTCCGGCTAGAATGGGATGCGGACGACGAAGAAAATCGCTCCCCACCCACCACCCACTTAGTAGCCATTGTCGACGATTTAACCGACATTCTCGATTTCAGCTCCGAAGACATTATCGGTATGGACGACAATGCAGGAGACGAACAGGAACCACCGCCCACAGGGCGCTGGACTGCCACCTCATCATATGATATATACATGGTGGACACCCCCAAAGAAGGCGATGGCGATAAGACAGCGGAGGATAATCCCTCCAAGAAGCAATCCAAGCACCGACATCAGCGGCGCCGCTCTAAGTCCCACCATAGCAAAAGTTGCGATACCGGCACAAGAGACAATAATGCTCTGGATAGTGCCGAAGACGACGACAATCCCCTCCAGCCAGACCTCGAGCGGGAGGATGAACAAGCTAGCCCTCCGGAATAGGCAGCAGACGGAGAATCGGAGGATGACAGTTACATGCCTCTCTCCGAAGACGAGGTGAGCCTTGGCGACGAAGAATTTATCGTGTCTGAGGATCCCATCGAGTAGGAGCCCTTCAAGCGCTGGCTTATGGCCATAGCAAACAGCCTGAAGAAAAGGCAACAACAGCTTCGAGCTGACCAAGATTTGCTAGCGGATAGATGGACTGAAGTCCTTGCGGCCGAGGAATACAAACTCGAACGCCCAACCAAGAGTTACCCAAAGCGCAGGTTGCTACCCCAACTCATGGAGGAAGCATTAAAACCTACATTACCAGCGTATGATGTGGCTGATCGGCCACCTCGTGGCCGAGACAGAGGGGCATATCAGCCTGAAGTCCAGCCCGCACCCCGTCGCCACACAAACAAAAACACCAAGGCCCGGGGCAAAACGCGGGACCTGCGAGACGTATTGGAAAACAAAGCAGGACATACAAGATCGATCTACGGATCACGGGGTCGCGCCCCAACGCATGACGATGATCGTCACGCCGGATACACTAAAAGCAAATCCGGCTGGGCCGAATACAGCAGACAAGACTCATATGAACTGCGTCGTGACATAGCCCGGCACAGAGGCGCCGCACACCCCCTATGCTTCACCAATGAAGTAATGGATCAGGAATTCCCAGAAGGGTTTAAACCCATGAACATTGAATCATATGATGGTACCACAGACCTCGCGGTATGGATAGAAGACTTCTTCCTCCACATTCACATGGCCCGCGGAGATGATCTACACGCCATCAAGTACCTCCCGCTAAAACTCAAAGGGCCGGCTCGGCATTGGCTGAATAGCTTGCCGGCAAACTCCATCGGAAGTTGGGAGAGCTTGGCAGATGCATTCCTGGATAATTTCTAGGGCACGTATGTGCGACCACCGGATGCTGACGATTTAAGTCATATAACTCAGCAGCCAGGGGAATCAGCCAGGAAATTCTGGACCCGGTTCCTAACTAAGAAGAACCAAATTGTTGACTGTCCGGATGCAGAGGCCTTAGCGGCATTTAAGCATAACATCCGTGACAAGTGGCTCGCCCGGCACCTCGATAAAGAGAAGCCAAAATCCATGGCAGCCCTCACAACACTTATGACCTGCTTTTGTGCGGGCGAAGATAGCTGGTTGGCTCGTAGTAACAACACAGCAAGCAAACCTTGCTCATCAGAAGCCAGGGATAGCAATGGCAAACCACGACGCAACAAACACAAGCGCCGCAAATATGGTGAAAACACCGAAAATACGGCAGTTAATGCTGGGTTTAGTTGCTCAAAGTCCGGTCAGCGGAATGGGCCCCTCAAAAATAACAATTCGGGTCCATCTAGTTTGGACCGCATACTCGATCGTCAATGCCAAATTCACGGCACCCCAGGGACGCCAGCCACCCATACCAACAGAGAATGCTGGGTCTTCAAACAAGCCGGCAGGGCAGGCGCCAAAAACAGTAAAGGGGGGTCTGAAAGCGATGGTGGCGATGACGAGCCCAGATCACCGAACACAGGAGGGCAAAATAAATTTCCCCCGCAAATCCAAACGGTGAACGTGGTAAACACCACCCAAATTACCAACCTGGACCGGATACGCACCCCTAGGGATGCCAACTTAACGGAACTAGCCGTCCCACAATATAAACTAGGGCCGGTCACCTTCAACCGCACGGATCGTCCGGTTAACGCCAATCAGGTCAACCCAGCCGCTCTAGTCCTCGACCCAATAATTGACGGGTTCCACCTCACACGAGTCCTTATGGACGGAGGCAGCAGTTTAAACCTGCTCTACCAGGACACAGTGCGCAAGATGGGCATCGATCATTCGGTGATCAAACCCACTAAAGCCACTTTTAGAGGCATTATACCAGGTGTGGAAGCCAGCTGTACAGGCTCCATCGCCCTTGAGGTAGTCTTCGCATCACCTGACAATTACCATACCGAAGAGTTAATCTTCGAAATCGTCCCCTTCCGCAGTGATTATCAGGCACTGCTCAGACGACCTGTGTTCGCTCGATTCAACGCGGTGCCACATTATGCCTACCGTAAGCTCAAAATGCCCGGTCCATGCGGCGTCATCACGGTTAGTGGCAAGGACGAAGTTTACTTCGGCATGAACGAGTACACCACTGCCTTAACAGCTGAAGCAATGAGCAGCACTTTGCCGCCGAACCTCGAGACGACGGCCAGGCTCCCGGACACCGTCAAAGGACTCCGAACTACTGCGCGGAAGGATAGCCCGGCTCATCCGGAGCTCAGTTGAACACTCCGGCGAAGGCCAGGACAGGCCGCACTCAGCGGCTCAACCGCTCTCCAGCACGCAACCCTAGCCCCCTCCGGTGTCTATATAAACCGGAGGGTTTAGTCCGTAGGACAACAACAATCATACTATAGGCTAGCTTATAGGGTTTAGCCTCTACGATCTCGTGGTAGATCAACTCTTGTAATACTCATATCATCAAGATCAATCAAGCAGGAAGTAGGGTATTACCTCCATCGAGAGGGCCGGAACCTGGGTAAACATCGTGTCCCCCGCCTCCTGTTACCATCCGCCTTAGACGCACAGTTCGGACCCCCTCCCCGAGATCCGCCTACTCTTGTAATGCTCACTAGAATAGCATCTTTGGTCTCCAGGCGGACTGCGCCAGGCCTGGTGACTCGTATTACCCGATAAAGCCTTCCCACTTCAGCGTCAACTTGTTGGAATTCTTGGCCGATTGAACGCGCCGAAGAACAAGGTCGCCTTCCTCAAAGGTTCGGGCATGACCCTTGCGGCTATGGTAGCGGCGCAAGGCTTGCTGGTAGCGCGGTGCTCTCACAGCCGCCCGAAGACGATCTTCCTCAAGGAGCGTTGCGTCATCTTGCCGCAGTTGCTCTTGCTCAAGATCGTCATAAGCGAGCACTCGAGGTGACCCGTATGTGAGTTCCATGGGGAGAACTGCTTCTGCCCCTTATACCAGGGCAAAGGGTGTCTGGCCGGTGGCTCAATTTGGTGTCGTCCTGATCGACCAAAGAACCGCCGGCAACTCATCAATCCAGCGCCTTCCACTCTTGTGCAGCTTGTCAAAAGTCTTTGTTCTCAGTCCTCGCAGTACTTCAGCATTTGCCCTCTCCGCCTGGCCGTTGCTCCGTGGGTGTGCCACGGAGGCGAAACAGACCCTGCTGCCGAGGTCTTGGATGTACTGCATGAAGGTTTGGCTTGTGAACTGCGTGCCGTTGTCGGTGATGACCCTGTTGGACACACCAAAACGGAAGACTAGCCCCTTGAAGAACTTGACAGTTGACTGTGTTGTCACCTTTCTCACTGCCTCCACCTCCGGTCACTTTGTGAACTTGTCGATTGCAACGTACAAGTACACAAAGCCCCCGACAGCGCGGGGGAAAGGGCCCAGTATGTCGAGCCCCCAGACCGAAAATGGCCAGGAGAGAGGAATTGTTTGAAGGGCTTGAGATGGTTGATGAATCTTCTTTGAATGGAACTGACACACTTCACACTTGGTTACTAGTGCCGTTGCATCCTGGAGGGCAGTGGGCCAAAAGAAACCTTGCCGGAATGCCTTGCCGGCAAGGGCCCTCGACCCTATGTGGGATCCACATATGCCTCCATGTATCTCTGCCAACAGCTCCAGGCCTTCCTCCCAGGGAATGCACTTCAATTTCACACTGTTCAGTCTTTTCCTGTACAGGACGTCATCGACGAACTGATACATAGCAGACCGACGAGCTACTTTCTCTGCTTCTTCCTGCTCCTCAGGAAGCTCCCCTATTTGGAGCAATCGGACGGTATGCTGTGCTCATGCCGGAGCCTGGGGCTCGACGGCAAGGACCAAAGGCATTTCCTGTGCCATGGGAGTGGCCGTCTCTACGGCTAGGGTTTGGCGCCCCACCGGAGTGGGTTGCCCCTTGGCAGGCTCAGTATCCATGGCAACATCCTTGCCGGCGGCCCCGGGGGGTTCGGCGGGAAAGTACTTGCCGGGGCCTGTTTTCCTCCGCTTGATCTTCTCTGTTGATGGTTCGACGGATGTTTGAGTTAACCGAAGCACAAAAGTACTTGGTTCCACAGGTAGTTTGAAGGCAGCGCGCTTCGACAGGTAGTCGGCGTTGTCGTGCTCTGCTCGGGGAACGTGCTCCGCTTGTATACCATCAAAGTGCTCTTCAAGCTTCCTCACCTCATCTACGTAGGCCTCCATCAACGAGCTCTGATAATCTTTGTTGACTTGCCTGACAACAAGCTGGGAATCACCCCTGACGATGAGCTTCTTAACCCCGAGGTCTGCCGCGATCCTGAGACCGGCAAGCAACCCCTCGTATTCAGCCGTGTTGTTGGTGGACATCTCCCTGGGAAAGTGCATCTGGATTACATACTTGAGGTGCTCTCCAGTGGGTGCGACAAGTAGCACACCAGCACCGGCGCCTTGCAGCGAGAAAGCCCCGTCAAAGTACATGATCCAGTTGTGACTTGCTTCCTTGCCGGGGAGAGTGGTCTCCTAGATCTCTTCATCGGGCGTTCAGGTCCATTCCGCAATGAACTCCGCCAAGACTCTGCTCTGGATTGTTGAAGTACTTTCAAACCTCAAACCAAAGCTTGACAGCTCCAAGGCCCACTCCAGAATCCTCCCGGTTGCGTCTAGATTATGCAGTATCCGCTGCAGCGGGAGGCGGGTGACGACAGTGATCTCGTGTGCTTGGAAGTAATGACGCAGCTTCGTCGAGGCCATAAGGAGGCCGAAGAGCAGTTTCTACACACCGAAGTACCTTGACCTAGCCCCCTACAAGAGGGAGCTGACAAAATAAACCGGTGCTGCATCATGTTCTTCTTTTGTACCACTTCTTTTGGTCGCGCGGGCCCTGGCCTGCCAACGTCAAACTCTACCGGGGGCCTCGCCTTGCTGGCACCAGGCCCTGCCGGGGGAATCTATGGCTCGCCATCTGCCAGTCCTGTCATTGCTACTGCCTCTTTGTCAACCTCCCTCTGTGCCACTAGCGCGGCGCTGACCACTTGATTCGTTGCCGCTAGGTACAGCAGCAACGGCTCTTGTGGTTTAGGCGCAACTAGTATCGGCGTAGAGGAGAGGTATTTCTTCAAATCCTGTAGTGCCGCTTCGGCCTCTGGGGTCCATTCCATTGGTACCACCTTTTTCAAGATTTTGAAAAGGGGAAGGGCGCGCTCGGCGGACTTGGAGATGAATCTGCTCATGGCGGCAATGCAGCCAGTGAGCCGACACACATCCTTGATCCGCTTGGGCGCCTCGATTTGCTCAATAGCCTTGATCTTGTCTGGGTTTGCCTCGATCCCACACTGCGACACAAAGAACCCGAGAAGTTTGCCGGACGGAATGCCGAAGACACACTTCTCAGGGTTCAACTTGAGGTTGATCTTGTGTAGGTTGGGAAACGTCTCTTCTAAGTCTTGTACAAGAGTTGCCTTGTCCTTGGTTTTGACCACTATGTCATCCATATAAGCTTCCATATTTCTATGTAGCTGGGGCTCAAAACCAATTTGGACCGCCCTTGCGAATGTCGAGCCAGCACTCTCAACCCGAAAGGCATCTGTAAAAAGCAATATGTACCACATGGGGTGATGAATGATGTCTTCCCTTCCTCTTCCTTTGTCATGAAGATCTGGTGGTAGCCCGAGTAGGCGTCGAGGAATGATAACAGATCGCACCTAGCCATGGAGTCAACAATCTGGTCAATGCGCGGCAACGGGAAGGGGTCCTTCGGACAAGCCTTATTGATATCTGTGTAGTCAATACACAGCCTCCACTTCCCATTTGCCTTGCGCACCACCACCGGATTGGCCAACCACGTCGGATGGAGCACTCCTCTCACCAAGCCCGCCACTTCCAACTTCCTGATCTCCTCTGTGAGGAACTCTTGCCGTTCCAAAGCTTGCTTCCTGACCTTCTGCTTGACGGGTCGTGCATGGGGACAGACAACAAGATGGTGCTCAATCACTTCCCTGGGAACGCCGGGGATGTCGGATGCTTGCCATGCAAACACATCGACATTCACCCGCAGGAAAGTGACGAGCGCGCTTTACTATTTGCTGTCGAGGGTGGAGCTTATGGTGAAAGACCCTCCCGTGCCATCCTCCTTGACGGACACCCTCTTGGTCTCTGGTGGTGCAGCTCTGGATTTCTTGCTCTTGCCGGTGGAACTCTCTGGCACATCCTCGATGGTAGCACAACATTCCGAAGAGGTGCGCTTGCCGGAGTGGGTGCAAGAGGTCTTGCCGGTCTTCTTCTTCCCTCCCGGGGCTTCAGCGGTAGGAGCAAGTGCCTTGGCGGCAGCTGCTGCAACTGCTTCCCGGTAGAGTTGGTCAGCGCAGATCAGTGCGTCCTTCTTGTTGAAGGGGACGGCGATGATGGTCATCAGCCCAGGCATCTTCAGCGTGTTGTAGGCGTAGTGCGACGGCGCCATGAACTTGGCTAGTGCCGGGCGGCCGAGGATCCCGTTGTAGGGCAAGGGGATCTCGGCTACATTGAAGACAATCCTCTCTGTCCTGTAGTTCAACTCGCCTCCAAATGTCACATGCAATGTGACCTTCCCCTTCGGCTGGCTCCTTCCTGGGTTGACCCCTTAAAACGTGCCAGTTTCCTCAAGGTCTCCATCAGGAATTTGCAGCCTTTTGATCACAATAGGTGAGATCAAGTTCAGACCGGCCCCGCCGTCAACCAGCATCTTGTTCACCTTGAGGTTGCGTATCGTTGGCGAGACCAACAATGGCAAACACCCGACCGCAGTTGTGTGATCAGGGTGGTCCTCGGCGTCAAAGATGAGGGGCGTGCTCGAACGAGGGCTCCACTACTGTGATGTCACAAACCCACTGCTTGAGTTGGCGGTGAGAAGTATGCAGCGAGGCGCCACCATCGACGCACATGGCCTCCATAGCCTTCTGAAACTCATGCTCACCAGACTCGTCGTCCTCGTCATGATCGTCGTCTTCCTGCTTCTTGTCGCGGCCCCGAGCGGGCCTCTCTTGCTGGTTATCCTTGCCGCGGCGACCTCCTTGGCCGCCACGCTTCTTGCCGGATCCTTCAGCGCCATCCTGGCCCTTCTCCTTGTCCCGCCTCTCATACTCGGCTTTTTTGCTTTTCAGCAAGCAACTTGACTTGTCGGCAGTTTTGGATGTCATGGCCCTTGGTGCGGTGGATCTTGAAGTACTGCTTGTTAGAGCCTCTTGGCTTGTCGGCAGCCGCCAAGGCCCGGCAAGCGGCGCACCCAGCAATCTCCTTGCCAGGGTCGTCTGCCTTGGCCTTCTTGGCCGCGCCGATGTCGTCGGATCCCTCGACGGCAAGCACGGTCTTGCCCTTGCGCTTCCTGTTGCGATGCCGACCCTTCTACGTCGGGGTGGCGGTGTCATCGTCGGTAGAGTTGGTTTCCGCGCCACCGTCTTCGCCGGGGTACTTCCTCGCCTCTTTAGCCCAAGCGTATCTATCGGCCAGAACATAAAGTTTGGCCACATCATTGACCTTGTTCATTGCCATCTCTTCACGCATCTTGCGGTTACACACATTCTGATGGAATGCGCTGATCACGGCAGCAGGATGAACATCCGGGATGTTGTATTGCACTCGGCTGAACCTCTGTATGTACTTGCGTAGGTTTTCACCTTCCTTCTGGGGGATGATATGCAAATCACTCGCCTGGCCATGGGCTTGGTGGCCTCCAGTGAAGGCACCAACGAACTCATGACACAGATCTGACAAAGAAGAAATGGAATCCGCCGGCAAGTGCATCAACCCAGACATGACATTGGGTTTCAGGGCCAACGGGAAGTAATTGGCAAGCACCTTATCATCGCGAGCCCCAGCGGCTTGCATCACGATGGTGTAGATGCTGAGGAACTCTGACGGGTGGGTCTTGCCGTTGTACTTCTCGCCGACGTCGGGCTTGAACGTGCGGTGGGATGGCCACTGGAACTGCCGCAGCTCACGGGTAAAGGCTGGGCAACCCACCTCATAAAGTAGGCAGCCGGAGCCTCCCGACGCTGGGTGGTCCATAGCGGGCCCCGCCCGCCTTTCTCACTAGTGGCGTGTATCGCGCCGGCGCTCGATGGTGGTTCGAGCGTCTTCATGGGCTCGCTCCCGAAGAACTTGGCGCTGGTCGCGGTGGGTCAGTGGGTCGGATGACGCTATGGAAATTTTTGTAACAAGCGTCATCACGACGGACCGACACCCGCGGTGGGTGGCGTGGAGGAGGAGAGTGCACCGTGGCTGCGGCGCCTCCAACCCCTTGACCCCTGGCATGCGGTGGTTCGATGGAGCACCGGCCTGAGGGCCCCGCTGGCCGTGGCTCGTCTTTGTTGTCGACGCCGACGAGGCTCCGGATAGTGGCTCTCCACTTGTCGAGCTTTTCCGCCGCAGGAGGGAAGTCGAGGAGCAGCTGTGCGCGCGCCAAAGCTTCTGCTGGCGTGGGTGGCGGGGAAAGCTGCGTGGACCATGACGCGCTCCGACTTCTAACCATGTTAGAAGGAGCTCTATCACGGCCTGGCGGCCGCGCGCCATCCTCGCTAGTGCTTCGGCGGGCATGCTGGCCTCCTTCATCCCGCGAACGATGCACATGGCTCTTCCCGCGGCGACGTCCGGGGTCACCAGCGTGGTGACGCTGCTCGTCGCCCACACCCTGGGAAGAGCGCATCATGGGCGCCGGCGTAGGCGTCTTGTTGGTTGCTGCGCCGCCCGTAGGTGGTGCGGCGCCACCCCTAGAGGGCCCCGCGCCGCCTGCGGGGGCCCAGCTCCGTCTCTGGATTTGGCGGCGTGTGGCTCGCCGTCTCGCACATGAACAACGCCGGTCGCCAGGCTCTGACTTCCAGAGCGATGTTGGTAGTCGCGGGCCGCGCCTTGGGTTCTGTCCGCGACCGGCCAGCTGCTCGCCCGCACCGGAACGGGCCGTCCGGCTCCGGATGAATCGATCACCGTGATCGTCTTCTTCTTGGGAGCCATGGCGATGAAGAACTGCTAGGCTAACTACTAGACTGGATTTTCACAACTGCGCCCCCTACCTGGCGCGCCAAAGATGTCGAGGGAAATCAACACCTATGGAATCACTAGGATCGCTTCTACGGTTGGCGGGCGCGAAGTTGTGCAAAGAGCGGGTCTGACAGGAAGCACACAGATCGTTTACCCAGGTTCGGGCCGCGGAGATGTGTAATACCCTATTCCTGCTTTGGTGGATGTATTTGAGTGTTCTTGTGTTCTTGAGCTAGCTATGGGGCGCAACTTTCCCAAAAGATCCGAATCCTTCTCCTGGTCACCTCGGGCCTCCTTTTATAGGCAAAAAAGGGGTCGCCACAGTGGCACACAGGAGGTGGAAAGGTGTACAGTGGATGAGTCTATCCTCTGGCACCGTCGAACAAACGCATTTAATGTGCTACCGACGTGCCCCTCTCGCTTTATCGGGGACGGCAAGGAAGCACGTCCCAGCTGTCGCCGCCTCGCCTGGCTTCGACACGCGTCCGAGCTGACGAGGCGTCGCTGCGCCACGTTGGCTGGCTGCTGGGCTGGCGCGGTGGTGGAGCCTTCAGGTAGACTTGCATGCCACCACGCAGGTGCTTGCTGAGTTGGTGTAGAGGCCGCTCGTCGCCATGCAGGTGCCTGCCCAGCTGGTTGAGCTGGCAGCTGCATGGGGACGGCGGTGGGGCCTTGGCAGACGCGGGCCTGGTCGTGGCCCCGCAGGTGCCCTCGGCAAGGGACTTGCCGAGGTCCCGGGAAGGGTCTTGTTGTGGTATCGTGGTCTTCCCCGGCAAGCGTCTTGCCGGGGGCCTCATGGATTCCCTCAGCTAGGATCTCGCCGAGGATCGTCGTCTTCTGGTCCTCACCTGATCTTGTGTGTTCATGATCTTGACGAAGATCTGCATGCCACCACAGAGGCGCCTCCCGAGCCTTGGTTCCAATGTAGTTGGTTGGTGGTGTTGGAACCCGCGGGCTCAAGGGCGGCCTGTTATGCTGGCATCGGCAAGTTGCCCCGGCAAGGCTCTCGCCGGGGCCGTGGAGGCTGCCCCGGCAAGGGTCCTACCGGCGGGAGTCCACCTCTCCCCTTGCTCTTTGTATCTCTGGTCTTGGCGTTGCTCCTGGTTGCCTTGTGTCTTTGGCTCCCCTCCTCTGCCCTGCTCAGTGTGGCCGTGGGCGCGGCTCCAGCTGTCCGTACACAAGTAGAGGGGTGAAAAGGAGTGGCCCTACTTTTGTACACCGACAGTGAGTGCGTAAGTTTCTGTTTTTCAGCAAGATCAAACAACTATCACCCAAGAAGATCCTAAAGGCTTTACTTGGCACAAACACTAATTAAAACACAAAAAACACAATCATACCAGTAGCATAATTGTGCAAACACTCAAAAACAGAAATCAAAAAGCAAAAATAAATTTTATTCATTGGGTTGCCTCCCAACGAGCTCTTTCTTTATAGCCATCAAGATAGGCTTTGATATTTCAATGATGCTCACATGAAAGATAATAATTGGAATGCAAACAGAGCATCATAAAACATGTGACAAACACATTTAAGTCTAACATACTTCCTATGCATAGGAATTTTATAGGCAAAGAAATTATCAAGGCAAGAAGTATCTAGCATATGCATAGGAGAGAAATAAAACATAGACAAGCTCAACAAAACGGGAGGTAATCTAGTACCATGAAAATTTCTACAACCATATTTTCCTCTCTCATAATAATTACATGTAAGATGATAATCAAAGTCAACAATATATCTATCATAGAAAATTTTCTCTTCATGATCCACATGCATGCAAAGTTGACACTCTTCCAATATAGTGGGGTTATCATCAAATAAAGTCATGACCTCTCCGAACCCACTTTTGTCAAAATTTTCATAAGATTGAACATTCTCCAAATATGTGAGATTCTTTTTATCTAAAGTTGACACTGTTCCAAACCCACTTTCAATATTATTTTAAACATTAATATCAATAGCATATTCATCATGAGGCATAAATAAATTTTCAAGATCATAAGAAGAATCACCCCAATCATGATCATTGCAATAAGTAGTGGAAATATCAAAGTTAGCATCCCGAAGCTTGAGGTTTTGCATGTCATTAGCACAATTGACACTAATAGAATTTGTAGTGAAATCATTGCAATCATGCTTTTCATTCAAGGAGCTATCATGATTCACTTTATAAATTTCATGCCCGGTGTTGGAAATATGCCCTAGAGGCAATAATAAAATGGTTATTATTATATTTCCTTGTTCATGGTAATTGTCTATTGTTCATGCTATAATTGTGTTATCCGGAAATCGTAATACATGTGTGAATACATAGACAACAACATGTCCCTAGTGAGCCTCTAGTTGACTAGCTCGTTGATCAATAGATGGTTACGGTTTCCTGGCCATGGACATTGGATGTCGTTGATAATGGGATCACATCATTAGGAGAATGATGTGATGGACAAGACCCAATCCTAAGCATAGCACAAGATCGTGTAGTTCGTCTGCTAAAGCTTTTCTAATGGCAAGTATCATTTCCCTAGACCATGAGATTGTGCAACTCCCGGATACCGTAGGAATGCTTTGGCTGTGCCAAACATCACAACGTAACTGGCTGGATATAAAGGAACACTACGGGTATGTCCGAAAGTGTCTGTTGGGTTGGCACGAATTGAGACTGGGATTTGTCACTCCGTGTGATGGAAAGGTATCTCTGGGCACACTCGGTAAGACATCATCATAATGAGGTCAATGTGACCAAGGAGTTGATCACGCGATGATGTGTTACGGAACGAGTAAAGAGACTTGCCAGTAACGAGATTGAACAAGGTATAGGGATACCGACGATCGAATCTCGGGCAAGTATCATACCGGTAGACAAAGGGAATTGTGTATGGGATTGATTGAATCCCCGACATCGTGGTTCATCCCATGAGATCATCGTGGAACATGTGGGAGACAACATGGGTATCCAGATCCCGTTGTTGGTTATTGGCCGGAGAGATGTCTCGGTCATGTCTACATGGTTCCCGAACCCGTAGGGTCTACACACTTAAGGTTCGGTGACGCTAGAGTTGTTATGGGAAATAGTATGTGGTTACCGAATGTTGTTCGGAGTCCCGGTGTAACACCCCGCATGTAACTTTCCATATTTGTAACTCCGACTCTTGCCATTTTCGGCTATGTGTTATGATATTCCCTCCGTGGGTTTTTCGTTTTGTATTTTGTTTTGTCATGCATTTCATATCATGTCATCATGTGCATTGCATTTGCATACGTGTTCGTCTCATGCATCCGAGCATTTTCCCCGTTGTCCGTTTTGCAATCCGGTGCTCCTATCTCCTCCGGTGCACCCCTTTTGTTTTCTTTCGTGAGAGGGTGTCAAACTTTCTCGGAATGGACCGAGGCTTGTCAAGTGGCCCTAGTATACCACCCAGAGACCACCGGTCAAGTTTCGTTCCATTTGGAGGTCGTTTGGTACTCCATCGGTTAACCGGGCATCCGCAAAGGCCATTTGTGTGTGCAGCAAAAACCCCCCTAAAACCAGCCCAAAACCCACCAAACTCTCTTCCATGCTCTAGGTCGTTCGATCACGATCGTGTGGGCGAAAACCGCACCTCATTTGGAGCCTCCTAGCTCCCTCTACCTATTTATATGTGAGACCGCCGAAAAATCCCGTAGATCAAACCCTAGACCCGCTCCTTCTCCGCCGCCGGACACGTCCGGGCGGAGCCGGACGCGTCCACCGCCGCCCACCGTCCAATCCGGAGCCGCCACGTGTCGCCGCCGCCATCTCCACCGCGCCAGCCCGCAGGCCTGCCGCGGGCCCTCCCAGCCCGGCCGCCGCCGCGCG